>NW_005842970.1:81516-86959 GCF_000455745.1 Alligator sinensis | reverse complement strand
CCCACACTGGGCAGGAGCCAGTGAGTGGGGTCTTTTTTTTTTTTTCAAAGAGCCAGCAGCCTTTGAAAGCGGGCGAGGGATGAGGCCTGCATGATTTGGAGATTTGGCTGATTTGGCAGCAGCCTCTGAATCCGATTCAGTCGAATCCAAATCCAAATCGAATAATACTAGCCACTTTGCACAGGCCTACTACAAATGATATGGGGGGAAAATTCTACCCTGGCAAGGAGATGAATTCACTGATATATTCTAGTCTTATCTATGCACAAGTTTTACTGCTTGCCTATATGACGTTGTTAAATAGCACAATCCCCTATCATGAACCTAGTTATATTATTATAAACTATATGGTTTATAATGATATAGTTATTCTCATATGAAGAGGGTAACAAGCCATATCAGAATAAAAATGTATATACTGATGTAAGTGCATCCACACTCACAAATCATGCCTCTAACCATCATAGTTGTTTTGACAGTGTAACTGTGTGTTTCTGACTTCCATGATTTTAACTAGAAATGAGAGTGCTGCTCTGATCCATAAAATCTAAAAATGTTTTACTGTATGATTTAAGGAAGCAAAAACATGCTGCACTCAGCCTTTTTTCAATTATAGTGATTTTATACACACACACACACACACACACACACACACACACACACACACATTATATTTGTTTATTATTATATCTATTAAATATACATATTAAAAATCAAATAGTGGTTGCACATAAAAACATGCCATTTTCCTTTGATACTTGTGTAATATTACCTCAGTATTAGCAGTATTACCTTATCATTCCCATCTCTAAATATCAGAAATGCTGAAAATGCCATGATAATGATATTAAGTTATCTGAGGAATTATTAAAATATTTCTCCAGTTCAAATACTGCATAAGGAAGAAAAAAAAAAAACGCACACTGGAACTCATGAGAGTCATTTTTGATTTTCTGGTTTTAGACTTTCTTTGATGCCTGAACAGTCTCAGCAATACTTCTTGGAGGTTGTTAGGTTTATAAATAGGCATGAGAAGGCTATAAAAGGATGATTCTGCCTCTAAGGGTGCTGACAGACATGCAGCTCCTCAGTCTATCTCATGGTGCTTCACAAAAAGCACCATGAGTTAGACTGACCCTCCCAACCCAACAGACATTTGCTACTGGGTCAGGAGGGTAGGGAATCAAGCTCCACTTTAGAGCCAATCTAACCAAGGAGCTGACTTTTCATGGTAACATGCTGATAAGCTTGTAGGAAAAAAGGTGGTTGATTGATGAACATTTGATACTTCTCCATATACTATAGACAATGGGGTGACAGATCAAAGTCTGTATTGCTTTGCTTGTATCCCATTGTCAAGCATTATAAAAATAGTAATTGCTACAGCTAATACTTATTCTATGTTAAGTACTTCTATTTTTACAGCAAACCAGTGAGAAATAGTGAATGGAGGGCAGTCACAGGGGAGTGTGTTAGGGATTTGTAAGGGTAGTTTGTTGTGTTTTCCTGTTCCTGCCTTAAAAGAGAGAGAGGCAGCTGTGGAGGAACCCCAAAGAATGACAGCAAAATGAAGATGACCAAAATGCAGAAGTTGCAGGCATACATTCTTGTTGTGTGGGCACTTAAAAGAAACGATATGTGCATGAAATGTCACTTTTTACCGACCAGAGAAAATACAATGTGAGGGCCTGCATGGGGAGTATATTGAAGTTTAGAAGAGATGTTGAGATCATGATAGAAGGCTGGAGAGAATTGGATGCACGTACAATTGAAGAATTGGAGATACCTGCAAAACAAGAGGAAATGAAGGGCAGCCACTAGACAAGGAAGGTGATTGTTTTTCGGGGGGGAGGGCTTTAGTAAAGCATTTGATAATGTGCCATGTGAGAAGTTATTAATGAAGCTGCAGAAGATGGAGATTGGTGGAGAAACTGGTAAAGTAAGGAACTAGCTAAAGGTGAAAATGTTAAGTGAAAGCATTGAAAGTGTTAGATTGGAGGGAGGTTTCTAATGTATTTCTAAGGTATTTCTCTTAGAGATAGGGAAGACATTGTGAGATGTCATCTAGAATCCTGTGTACAGGTTTAATCACTTGCATTCAACTAAGGAAATTAGTAAGAGAGACATTGGGTGGTTGTTCCTTAAGGAGATGATCCTCTGAGCTTAGAGGGAGTCAGTCCCAGCGTGAACTAAAGTGGGCAAGAGTCCTAAAAAGCTCCTTTGTCTCAGTAAAGGCATCCAGGAGGGCCTGAGGGCAAAAAAGTGGTATACAATCAGTGGAAGAAGCAAGGGGCAATCATCAAGGAGGATTACACCTCCGTTGCTTGTGATTGCAGGGAGGCAGTTAGGAAGGCCAAGGCAGAGACTGAACTAGGGCTGGTGACCAGAATTAAGGAAAACAAAAAATCCTTTTTCAAATACATAGGAAGTAAGAAGAAGGTACCAGGTAATGTGGGGCCCCTACAGGATGGGCTTGGCAATCTGGTGATTGCAGCAAAGGACAAAGCTGATCTCTTCAACAAGTTCTTTGCCTCCATATTTCTGAGGGACCAGGACAACTCTCCCACTAGGATTACAGATAGGCTCAGGGGACATGATGCCAGGCCTAGGGTCAGGGATGATCTAGCTAGGGAATACTTGGAGGGGCTAGATGTGTATAAATCAGCAGGTCTGGATGCTCTTCATCCAAGGGTACTCAGGGAATTGGCAGAGGGTATAGCAGGGCCCCTGGCACGGCTGTATGAGCACTCATGGTGCTCTGGCCAGGTCCCAGAGGACTGGAAAAGGTCCAATGTGGCCCCCATTTACAAGAAGGGGAGACAGGAGGACCTGGGTAACTATAGGCCAGTTTCTCTCACCTCAGTCCTTGGGAAGACCTTTGAGAAAATTATCAAGAAACACATCTGCAGGGGCCCAGCATGGGAGGTAATGCTCGGGACACCCAAAACGGAATGGAAGTATCTTCCTGGAGTGTCTGTCCATAACGCTCTGGGCCTTGTTTCCTTTTATGACCAGGTCACAAAGTCCTTGCATGTGGGCATTGAGGTGGATGTTGTCTACCTGGACTTCAAGAAGGCCTTTGACACTGTTTCTCACCCCATTCTCGTAAAAAAAACTAGGCAACTGTGGCATTGATACCTACACAGTCAGATGGGTGGCAAATTGGTTCAATGGTCACACCCAGAGAGTGGTGGGGGATGGGTTATTTTTGGCCTGGAGGGATGTGGGCAGTGGAGTCCTCAGGCTAGTGCTATTCAACATCATTATCAGTGACTTGGAGGTGGGTGTGGAAAGCATGCTGTCCAAATTCACTGATGACACAAAAATGTGGAGAAAAATGGGCACACCAGAGGGGAGGGACAGAATCCAACTAGATCTAGACAAATTACAGAGGTGGGCAGATGAGAATAGAATGGAATTCAATGCAAGACAAGTGCAAGGTGCTGCATCTAGAGAGAAGGAACCTGCAACATATCTATAGGCTGGGGAACACCCTTCTCAATAACACAATGGCTGAAAGGGATCTTGGAGTCATTGTTGAATCCAGGATGGACGTGAGCCACCAATGCGAGGAAGCAGTCAGTACAGCTAACTGCACCTTGTCGTGCATCTACAGATGCATCACAAGCAGGTCCAGGGAGGTGATCCTTCCCCTCTAGGCAGCAGTGGTCAGGCTGCAGTTGGAGTACTGCATCCAGTTCTGGGAGCCACATTTCAAGAGGGATGTGGCTAACCTTGAGAGGGTCCAGAGGAGAGCCATCCGCATGGTCAGGGGGCAGCAGGACAGGCCCTATGAAGTAGGCTAAAGGGCCTGAATCTATTCAGTCTCCACAAGGGAAGACTGAGAGGGGATCTGGTGGCTGTCTATAAAAGCACCCGGGGGGGGGACCAGCGGAAAATAGGTGAGGCTCTGTTGCCCTGGGCACCACATGGGGTAACAAGGAATAATGGTGGTAAATTGATTGAGAGCAGGTTCAGGCTTGATATTGTCACGACCCACTGATTTTTGTGCCTCAGCACTATGGAATTTCCTGGCCACATGAGAGCTCCTTTGCACGGCAGAGTGTTCTGCTGCAATTGAGAACCTGCGTGTAGGAGAGAGTTCCCGCCAATTTGCAGTTTCCTTTGCAGGATGCATTTCTTCTTTGCAGCACAGAAATGCATGGTGCAAAGAGTTCCCGCTATTCGAATGTAAATTTGTGCCCCGCTATTGGCCAGTGCTAAATTATTCACACGTGGCGGCTAGTAATTGGCTCGCTGGCCGTTTAAAATTCCGCGCGACTTCCACCCAAGTCGAAGAGCTTTGAGCACGCTGCAGAGTGCCTCTGAAGTTATCTGACTTGCGGCTGCCGATCAATAGACTGATCACCTATCGATCTTTCTTCCCGTCACCGAGCGCAACCCCAGACGGACCCCTTTCCCCGCCGGCTTCGAATTGCGGACGGATTAACTGGCTTGGGCTTCGCCAGCTGGAACAACTCGTGTGGTTGTTCAGACAACTGGACCACCTGCGTCGTGATTGCAAGCAGCGTGAGTAAAGTTTTTTGCAACCTATAAGTTGTGTCTGCCTCTCCATTCACCAGCCCGCCCTAACGTACAACCAATTTCTAACGCAACTCGAGTTGGCTCTGGCCATCCGAGAGATATCAGGAGGCATTACTTAACAGTTAGGGCTGCCAGGCTCTGAAATGGGCTCCCAAGGGAGGTGGTGCTCTCCCCTACCTTGGGGGTCTTCAAGAGGAGGTTGGATAGATATCTGGCTGGGGTATTATGATCCCAGCACTTGTTCCTTCCCAGGGCAGGGGGTTGGACTTGATGATCTGTTCAGGTCCCTTCCAACCCTAGAAACTATGAAACTAAGTAAGAGGAGTGCAAAATGGAGTAGTGGAAAGAAGAACTTGGAGAGTGACTGGGGAAAGAAACAACTATAAAGGGGAGATTAAAAAAAAGTTTGTTTAGTCTGGAAAAATGGAAGCATGTATATGCTAGAAATGGGAAGATTGCTAAAGCTTAGAGCAATGAAACTTTGAACAGTAGTGGAGCAAAATAACTGACTACTTTTAAGATAGAGCTTGTAAAGAGGCTTGTGCGAAGTAGCTAGTATTCACTTCAGATTTGGTCGATTCAGGGGACAGTGTTTCGATTCAGTGATTCGAATCACTGTCCCAAATTGATTCAGCTGAATCTCCAAATCAACATGGCCCATCCCTCTCAGCCCGGCAATGGCTGCCCTGCCCACTCCAGCTCCCGGCACTTTGAAGAAAAAAAAAAACTTCAGCTCACCAGGTGCTGCCAGGACGGGGGATGATCCCCACTGCCCCACACTGTGTGGGGGGCTCTGCATGAGCCTCCAGCTTACCCACAGGTGCCCTGCCCAAACTAGCTCTGGTTTAAGAAAATTTTTTCCTTTAAGAAAAAAAATGAGAAAAGCCCCAAACTCACC
>NW_005842970.1:73058-81506 GCF_000455745.1 Alligator sinensis | reverse complement strand
ATGATCTCTGCTCCCCCCACTGTCCTGCACTGCATGGAGGGGCTCTTCCACACCCCCTGAGGCCCCAAGGCTGCTGCAAGAGTGGTGAGTCCTGAGACTTTTCCTGGGTTTTTTTTCTTAAATGGCCAGAGCTGACCCAGGCAGGGCACCCGTGGTGGGGCTGGGGGAGCGAGGAGGGGTCGGGGGGCTCATGCATAACCCCCCACACAGCATGGGGGAGTGGGGGGTTGTGGGAGCTGGCAGGGGTTCCCCCATGGTCCTCTCCCCCCTTCTGCTACCCCTAGTACTTACCAGCTTGGAGTCTGGCTGCAGCTCCCTGCTGCAGGCACTGGGGACTGTCCGAATCATCTGAAGATTCAGAGAGCTTTGAATAGATTCAGACCTTTCAATTGGTCCCCTGATTCAATTTGGATTTGGAGATTTGCCCCCCAACTTGGGCTGAATCTCCTCCAAATCGAATCACCACCTGAAGCTGCGCACAGCGCTACTTGTATATTTATAAAAGGAGTTATAGTACATGGTGTTTGCAATAGCAGGGGGCTGGACTCAGTGACCCTTGATATCCCTGCCAGTTGTATGTTCTTATACATGCTGTGCATTGAAATACAGAATGATTTGTTTGAATTTGCCAAGAATAAATTAATCCTGTAGTAATATAAAATAAAAAAACAAACAAGCCAGCATTTAGCTTTGTTTCCAGTTAACCTTTAATCCAGTCAAACCTTTTACAACTCCTAAATTGTCAATTTAAATGTATATTCCACTGACATCTATTGTTTCTTATGCTATAGGACGTATGTTCAGCATCCAATCTTCTGGCTCTTCCCATGAATTTAGCAGCGTTTAGTCAGAAAAAATCTTGTTCTCTTAATGGGGAAATATTGTTATTCTGATCCAAAGTAACTCAGCGCACAATTTCTGCTACAACTAAAAACAAAATGCTATGTTTTTTATGCCCAGGAGAGTCCCCATTTATTGTTGTGAAGATAATTATATTGGATGGCAGCTATTTTGCTGAGTGGGGGTATCAAAGTGACAGATTCATTGCTTTCCTTGCTTAAGGGGGCCAGTGCCCCCTATTGTATTTCTATTGCCATAGTTGTTAAGCACCTCTATGCTTAGGTCTCCACAGTCCTGAGACAGTGGGCAAAAATATTATACATGTGTGTGCACACTTCAGCCACTGTCCAAAGGCTGTGAACTTTTTTTTATTTTGGTTTAGTGATTTCACCCTGACTCTCTCTCTCTTTTTTTTAAATAAATGTTAGTAAATGCAGAGGAAAAAATTGTTGGTCTGATTTTAAGAATAAGCAGCCGATAGTCAGTTATGGGTAGAGTGCAGCATCTCTAAAATGACCAATTGCAACATATCCCATTGATAACTTGGAGACCTTTATTGATACACAGTGGGTGTGTCTACACATCCTTTTGATCTGGGAGCAGTTTACTCTTGAGTAAATGCTCCTGAGCAGGCATCTACATGTGCAGGGAAGTGGGAGCAGATTTGCTGCTCCTAGTAGCTAACTGCTCCCCATTCCTGGGGCCCTGTAACAGACCTGTGCCACCACCAGGAGGATCTGGAGGCTCCGGCTGCAGTTGCATCCAGGCAGAGGCCATCTTTAAAAGGCAGCCCCACTCCCTGCTCCCTAACCAGCCACTTGTCTGTCTGGAAGCGGTGTGTGCTGTTCCATCCAGGCTCTACCCTTGGCAATGATGCCCAGTGACCTGGGCTCCTGCTGGCCACTTTGCTGGACCTGCTTATCCACCATGGTGACCACCATCTGGCCCAGGGCAGTCTGAGCTCCGCCTGCTCCCCTGTATGCAGTAACTACCTGGCTGGCCTCACTACACCACCCCAAGCCCCCCAGCACCATGCAGCTGCTGCTTGGACCCCATCCTGCTGGCCAGACCCCAGCTGGGGCACCAGTGACCTGCTCCTGGATGCCACTGCCTGGGTCTCCAGCCATGCTACCTCTGGGGCCACCCAGCCAGCCAGAACTGGTGGCTTCACATTGTCCAGGCCATCTGGGATGATGAGCAGTGGCTGGAGGCATTCTGCATGACCCAGGCCACCTTCCTGGACCTCCTGGAGCAACTCTGCCTGTACTGGAGAGGCATAACACCACCATGCAGCAGCCCTCCATGGGGGTACCCTGCTGGCCATCACCTTGCTCAGGCTGGCCACACCTACCAACCTCCACTATGTCGACCACCTCTTCAGTGTGGGCAAAGACATTAATGGGGATGCCATCCTGGAGGCATGCAGCACCCTCCAGGGCATTCTGGGGCACATGGTGCTCTGCGTGCATGACCCCCTGGTGGTGATGGCAGGGTTCCACACCCTGGGATTTCTTCAGTGCATCAGGGCCCTAGACAGGACCCACACCCCTCCTGCCCACCCTGCAGTGACCACCCCTACTACAGCCAGCAGAGCTTCCATTCCATCATGCTCCAAGCCATCATCAACCACTGTGGCATCTTCACAAACATGAGTGCCACCTGGGCGTGCAGTGCACACAATTCTTGTGTCTTCCAAAACTCCACCCTACCAGTCCTGGTGCAGAGCAAGCACTTCATGCCTGAGACTTTAGACTTCAGCTGGGTGTGGTGGTGGTCCTGCCCCTCCTCAATGGGGATCTGACCCCCCCACCCACCCACTCCTCCCCTGGCTCAGGCAGCCCTACACCAGTTGGCTGGACCCCCACCATGCCCAATTCAAAACTTGCCTGGGCCATACCTGCACCCTTGTGGAGTGTGCTCTGGGCTACCTCAAGCGATTCTGGTGCACCCTTACCACTTCTACTCAGAAGTCATGTGCCCCAGCCTCCTAATCCTTTTTCATCTAGGCATTTTTCTCTTCACTTGGCAAAGTTCTTGAAGTTGCATTTCAGAGAGACTTCATGTGCAATGTTATTAATAAAACTCAGTTCCTCAGACACAGGAAAACAAAACATTTTTAAAAAGTGCAGCATATATATGAAAATTAAAAGCACTGATGAAGAAAACACAAACCAGTATGTTGATATTATTCTTTCTGTGATAATATACTGATAACATTTTTTTCTGTGTAAAGAAGATTTTCAAATAGGGTTATTTGTATTACTTACATTTGAGAAAGGAGATTAGTATGATTTTTTTTATTCTGTTTTCCCTGTAAGTCATGGATTTGAATGACAGAGTAAAAAGTAAATAAAAGGTCTGCGGGGTGAGTGTTGGAGAATGAGCATTAATGATCAAGGGACAATAAGTAATAAGGAATGGAAAATGAGGCTGAAACAGGAAATAAAATATGCAAGAATGCACAGACAACAACAACAAATTATAGCCCCTGAGCACATTCTTTTTGTCTGATCAAGGTTTCTAACAAGCAATACAAAGAATAAATTATAAGAGAAATATAGTGCAAACTATGGCAACATAACCAATTATACCATGAAAATGGATCATACAAATGATTAAAGTGAAAATACAGAGACTTTTTAAAATTTATTTTTACATAGTATCATTCAGTAAGCCTTCTCTCAAGATTTATCAGAATAAGTTTCTGATTCCGTCAATATAAGTGTACATATTCAGGCAACTTACAGTGAATCTAGAAAGTTGGAAAATCCTTTTTTCAAGTACCTTATGTAGCTTCTGTGTTATATATTACCAATTTGATTTGTTATGTTGTTTATCGATGAGCATTTAAACAAACAAAAGGTTAGTGCGTTAGCTATAAATATTTTTATAAATGATATGGCTTTTGGGGTATTTTGTTTTTATACTTCTTTCCATAGGAATATTTTCATGAAAATAACTGTTTCTTAAAGTACAACTGAACTTTCAAATCTGACTGTGCAAAATAGTATCCATTTACTGTGTGCTCTTAGTCACCCCAATTGATTTTTTTTAATTTTTGTTATCCTCTAGAGCCAGTTCAGCTAAAGAAGGAAGAGTCTATACTGCTTAGAATCCCCTCTTCGTAATGCCATTAGTTCGTATGGCTGGATGGTGTGTTTTAAAGAATTTTGAACATCAAATGCTCAGCAAGTAGATCTCTCACTTTTTTAATTAAATTTCTCAAAATTTTCATAGGAAATAACAATTAGAGGAACTTTTATTTGTTATTCTTTTAAGTCTTCGTTTTATGTTGCACTCATAATAATGGGATAGGTAAAGTGAGGTGATGCTGCATGTAAGTTGCGTGCCTGGACGCCATTGCTGGAGTCAGACTCCATTATTTTCTCATGCAAAGAAAAGCATGAAAACAGAAACAAAACAAATGTGATCTGTCTGAGTTTACAAG
The DNA here is from genome assembly GCF_000455745.1 of Alligator sinensis. Lineage (NCBI taxonomy): Eukaryota > Metazoa > Chordata > Crocodylia > Alligatoridae > Alligator > Alligator sinensis. The sequence continues at coordinate 77,218 of NW_005842970.1, read as the reverse complement.
CAACCTGAACGAGTATCTCTGAAAGGTTTCATTCTCCCGCATATATATCAATGGGATTTAACTGCACAATACATTGCAGTGATCGGCTCTGCTAACACTACCTCATTTAAGAATTTTGTAAATAGCATAGCAAGCATACGACATGCCTAGACTGCCTATAAACACATATACGGTCCAGCTTCTAGGGTAAGTATCGAGAGGCCTCTTAAGAAAGGGGACCTCTGGTACCTCTCTTGGTGAGTGAAAGAAGCAGTTTGAAATTGCACTCATCTGTCTTGGGGGGGAAAAAGATGCTTTCCACTACCTACTTCTCAAGGCAATATTATGGAGCCAGAGAAGGCTTGTTTCATGATACATTTTCAGTTGGCCTTAATTCAATCCTGGACTAAATCTGAGATGCCAGAAACCTCAGGTGCTGGAGCTGGCTGCCTTCCCCTCAGGGGCTGCGCTGCAGAGGAGGGAAGCCCCAGGCAGGGAAAGCAGCCGGCTCCAAGCCTGAAGTTTCCCTCTGGTGCTACGCAGCCCTGGCAGGGAAGACAGCTAGCTCCAGCACGTGGGGCTTCCCTCCCTGTTGTGCGAGTGACAGGGACCACTAGCAATACAGGCAGCCTGTGGAGGCTGCGCCCTCACTGTGATGTGCAGTGCTGGCCAGAGCCACAGCCTGCTGGGTGCCTGCACCCTGAGCACCCCGCCTGCTGCTCCTGCCACTGCCTGCTGGGGCTGCACACCATGGGGGGCATGTGGGGGGTCTCCACACTCCCACTCTCCCTCACACCCACATGCTGCCTACCCCAGCTCCACGGTGCCACCAGCCCCAGCCCCATGCTCCAGGCTCCCTCCCAACTGCAGTCTCACCCCTGCTACTTCCCTACCTGCTGCCTAGAGCCAGTAGGAGACCAGGGAAGTGAGCAAGTCCTGGGGGCTGCAGTAGCAGCATCCCCACACAGAAGCTGCAGGCTGCCTAGCTGGGCCCTTTGACCCACGAGGGTGGGATCTAGGCAATAGGGTATGTTTTTGGGACAGCCAGACTTTCAGAGCCTTTCTTTCCTCTCCTGAAGGAGTTTCATGTTCAGCAGCTGCCAGAGTACTCTCCCTGCCAGCCCCAACCCTGGGGCTTAGATGTGCCCAGGGCTCTGCATCCTTCCAGTCGGCTGACTGAACACAGGTGCTAGGGGTGTTGGTCTAAGCACATGGCAGTGGCAGACAAGGTCCTTTGTGTCAATCTAATCCGATATCTTTTAGTAGACAAACTGAATAGTTATAGAAATATATCTTAGCAAGGTTTCAGTCCCTGGTGGTCACATAGACAGTGGATTTCTGACACTACAACCTGCCAGACATCTGACTCCCCAGGTACCTCTCCACTTTTACTTGCTACATCTCCCTCTCCCCCCTACACCCCAGCCTGTCCCTCACCCCCTGACACCTCCATTTCCATTTTCACTGACTGGCTTTCTTGCCTGCATTGTATGCCAGCCTCTGGCTTCTTTACTATTCCTTCCATCCAGGAACAGTGCACACACCAACTGCAGGTGGTGCCTCAGCCTGACAAAGGGTTTTTCAACCTGAAAGTTGGCATCCCAGGCAGCTAAGCTGAGCTCACCTGGAGCTTCACAACTCCACAGCAACCAGCAAGCTTTTCACTGACTGGCTTTCTTGCCTGCATTGTATGCCAGCCTCTGGCTTCTTTACTATTCCTTCCATCCAGGAACAGTGCACACACCAACTGCAGGTGGTGCCTCAGCCTGACAAAGGGTTTTTCAACCTGAAAGTTGGCATCCCAGGCAGCTAAGCTGAGCTCACCTGGAGCTTCACAACTCCACAGCAACCAGCAAGCTTTAGGCCTGTCAAAGACATGACAGGTCTGGGCTTTCCCCAGCCAGGACTGTGTACATGCATGTGGTACCTGGAGGTTATGGCATCTCCTACCGCACCTCCTACCCACCTTTCACTAGGGGGATCCTTGGTCCTGGTATTTCCTGGGGCTGCCATACCACCAGCAGTTCCACCAGGCCTCCTGACCCTGGCAGAGTGAAGTTTTAGTGATCATGCCCAGGACCTGGGGCCTTCTCCTTCCCCATAGCCCCAACCCATACCTCCAAGTTCATCCTGGCATGGAAGATCAGCAGGGACATGTTCTTTCCCTGCTAGCTGGTGATATAATGAGTGCCCCCTCCAGCTCTGAGAGCAGGGCATTACATGGTTTTTAAAAAATTTAAAAAGGAAATAGGTATGGATGGAGTGAGGAGGGTGGCCTCACTCCATCAGTACCTGGAGCTTGGGGAACCCCAGCAGCAGGAGGTTCACTTTCAAGAACACCAGCTGCTCCACCAAACCAGGATACAAGCAGGTGCCGTGGGGTGTCACTACATCCCCGGCAATGCTGAACACCCTCTCACTTGCAGCACTGGCCGGTGGATTGAACAGGTGTTTCCAGGCAGCCATTGCCAAATCCAGCCACATCTGGCTGCAGCTTGCCCAGTAGACCAAGGGGTCACACAGCAGCTGCTCCACATCTTCAGCAAGATAGGCAGCCTCCAAGGCCTAAGTGCTACCTGCCTGATGGTGGGATCTGGTGCCTCTGGGCCCCACCATGGAAGCTATGCCCTTGGCCCACATTGGCAGTGCCTGTGGTGGAGGAGAAGGCTGGCTGGTGGATGGCGTGCTAGCATGGGACAGTGGATACCCCTCTTCCATATCCCCCCGCCTCTGCCGTTCTGCCACCAGCACCTCAGTCCACTGATTCAAGCTTTGGCTGTTGCATATGCTTCCCATTCACCCTCAGGTCACACATGGTGGCCAGCACGTGGACCATACTGGACCGCAAAGGATCAAGCCATTTCCTGATGCCCTTCTTCAGCTGCCTCACCAGTGGCTGCGCATCTGTTGACAGTGGCTTGCTGCAGCCAGGAACATTGATCCCCTGGAAGCTCTCCATTTGGCTCTGAAGTTCCCTGGCTACAGGGATCACCTGGCTAAGGAGGGCAGCGCCAATGCTGAGGGTCTCGGTGGCCTCAAAGAAGGGCTTGAGGACCATCAAGATCTGGGAGATGTTATCCCACTCAGTTCTGTTAAGGGGGCCACTGATCCCAATCTCCCCAGCCAAGGCCATTTCACTTCTGTTGCTCCACGAACCTCTCAAACGTCAGATATGTGGAGTTCCACCAAGTTTCCACATCCTGCATTATTTTGTGTTGCAGGATATTCAGCTCTGCTTCTTTGTCCTGCAGCATCTTGCCCTGCTTGATGCTCTGGTGGAAGTAGCCTGCCACCTTCCTGCATTTGGAAATAAGCTTGCTGGTGGTGCTGGTGCCATCACTGGCAGCCCTGTCCTTCTCCAAGGCATCCCTGATAATGAGGTGGAACTTGTGTGCCACACAGAGGATGCCAACAAAGTTGGCATCACGGACCACCTCGACCATATTGGCCCCATTGTCCATGGCCATGAACCTGCGGGTGAGCTCACCCTGCCCAATGAGCCACTGCTGCACCAAGCGGTTCATGGCCCCTATGATCTCTGTTGCTGTGTGGGACTCATCCATCAACTCAGCTTGAAGAAGAGCCCACCAACAGCCTGACTGATCACACCAGTGCACTGTGAGGGAGAGGTAGGCATGATCTCCGCCCTGGCTGCTCCAGATGTCCAAGGTGAAGTGCAAGGCTACCTGCAGCCCTGCCTTACACAGTTCCTCCCTCAAGTATTCCCTGCATGCCTCATACAGGGAGGGCACCACTGTCCGTGCATGCAGGCACTTGGTATGAAGGGGCCACGAGTGCCATAAGTCTCCTGAACCCTGGCCGCTCAACTAAGGAGAAGGGCTGGCCGTCCACAGGAAGCATGTTCCCAATGTTCTGCAGACCCCACCATGCACACATTACCCCCCTGCACTGCCATACATTCAGACCCCCTCACATACCCCAGCCACCCTCCCCCTGACACAGACTCCCACAAACCCCATACCCACCTACACCCCACATAGCCACACCCACATGCTCCCTCACCCCACATAGCCACACCCTCATGCTCCCTCACCCCACACCTATCCAGCTCCCACAGGCACACCCACACCTCCCCAATACCCCCACATCCACAGGCCCCAGAAACCTATACCCACCCCCCACAATATATATGAGTGAACTCCCTACACACAGTCCCTCCC
>NW_005842970.1:71169-73027 GCF_000455745.1 Alligator sinensis | reverse complement strand
CACATGCACACACACACACACACACACACACACACACACACACACACAGGATATAGGCTCAGGGCCCTATGCTTCCACAGTCTGGTGATGCAGCTGGGAGCCATGTGGTGGTGGAGTGGTCTGGGGGCAGGAAGGCAGGGAAATGGCTGGGGGTGGGGCAGGGCTGGGCTGCTATGTCCTGTTGCTGGCTCCCCCTGGGTGCTACTGCTCTTGGCTCCTGTCATCTTTGACAGGCAGCCAGGAGCAGATAAATATTAATTTTTTAAATTTTGCGGGGGACCCTGTGGGCCAGACAGAATGGCCTGGCATGCCAGATTCAGCCCACGGGCCATATTTTGCCCACCTTTTGGTTTAGTTGCTGTTGCTCTTCAAAGAGTGCATTCGAGTCAGGCATAGAGACACATTAAGTGTCCCAGGGTCTTTAAAGTAAAAATAAGAAAGATACCTACAGAATTGAAGTACATCCCTGGATGGGCAGCAGCTGAGCACAGGCTTTCAGAATCCTGGTGAGGAGCCTAATTCCTTCTTGAGTTTCACTTTCAGCCACCAAATCATTTTTCAGGTGCCCAAAGTGCCTTGCCCAAAGTGCCTTGCTCAACTAGAGATTTAGTCTATTTCCTGTTGCAGGGCTGTCCTCAAATAGCTTAATTTCATCATATGTATTTGTTGTCAGAAATCATTTGTTAATTAATCATTTCTGGAAATGAGTACCTCCCCATTTTCAGCAGGCAGTTCAGTCAGACCAGCAGAGTGATCTCCAGCTCCTGGCAAATGAAAATACGTGGATGTCAAACACTTGGATTTTAGGAAGGTCATCAATACGGTATCTCATCCCATTCCCATAAATAAATTAAGAGGCTGTGACTTAGATGATCACACAGTCCGGTGGGTGGCAAATTGGCTTAGGGGTCGCACTCAGAGAATGGTAATGGACAGGTTGGTATTGACCTGGAAGGATGTGGGCAGTGGGGTCCTGCTAAGCTCAGTCTTTGGACCTGTACTTTTCAATGTCTTCATCAGTGACTTGGATGTGGGCGTGAAGTGTATTCTGTCCAAGTCTGTGGATGATACTAAATTGTGGGGTGAAGTGAACACACCGGAGGGTAGAGAACAATTGCAGGCAGACCTGGACAGGTTGGAAAAGTGGGCAGAACACAATAGGATGTAGTTCAACAAGGACAAATGCAGAGTGCTGCACCTAGGGCATAAAAATCTCCAGCACACCTATGAGCTAGGAAATGACCCTCTCAGCAGCACAGAAATGGAAAGGGATCTCAGAGTCATAGTGAACTTTACATGAGTCATCTGTGACAAAATCATCAGCAAAGCTAACTATACTTTATCATGCATCAGCAGATGCATGACTAATAGAACCAAGGTGGTGATACTTCCCCTCTATGTGGCATTGGTCAGACTGCAGTTGGAGTACCATGTCCAATTTTGGGCACTGTGCTTTAAGAAGGATGTGGATAACCTTGAGAGGGTCCAGAAGAGGGCCACTCATATGGTTAAGGGTTTGCAGGCCAAGCCCTATGAGGAGAGACTAAGGGACCTGGATCTCTTCAGCCTCTGCAAGACAAGTCTGAAAGGGGATCTTGTGGCTGCCTACTAATTCATTAGCGGGGCCCAGCAAGGAACCAGAGGTGTTCTGTTCACCAGGATGCCTCTTGGGGTAACAAGTAACAATGGTCACAAACTGACAGAGCGCAGATTTAGGTTAGATATCAGGAAGAACTTCTTCATGGTGAAGATGGCCAAAATTTGCAATGGGCTTCCAAGGGAGGTGCTGCTGTCCCCTACCTTGGGGGTCTTTAAGAGAAGTCAGGATAGGCATCTGACTGGGGTCATCTGACCCCAG
>NW_005842970.1:43321-71138 GCF_000455745.1 Alligator sinensis | reverse complement strand
TCCTGCCCAGGCAGGGGGTCGAACTCAATGATCTGTTGAGGTCCCTTCCGCCCCTAGCATCTATGAATCTATGTGGCTAGACATAGAAGGCCCTTGCCCCTTCTCATGTCTCATAGTTATGTAAAGGAGTGTGCTTGGAAAAAAAAAAAGGGTGTCTTTCTCTATCAATCTTCAACCAGGGGGAGTTTAGGGAGCTAGTTGGCTTTAGCTTTCCTACTCCTCTAAATTAAAGAGTTGCTGGGTGTCCATCTGGTTGTCTTGGCTTAATTTCCTGAGCTTGACAGATTTGTCTGGTTTGGGAATTAGGAATGGATATTTCCCTTTGAACCAAACTAACAGGGAGCTGGAGTCTTTCTCACCTTCTGCCTAGAGTGATTCATTGAGATACACTTAAGGTTAAAATGCATAAGATTAGCAATCTTAATGTTAGTAAATAATATAGGAAAGTTTAGTTTCTTACAATCTATGACTAGGATAGAGAAAAACCAAAAGGGTCCAAATATTTAATCTGAAAAGAAAAGGTGAAACCATAAGTCTTTCCAGACTTGGGCCCCCCAACCCTTCAAACTTCTTACAGAAGAATCAAAATCTTTGTTTTCATATAGTATTGATCCTTATTGAGACTTTCTATTGAGACAATATAGATAATAGTAACAAGCAGCATCAATTTAAGAAAATGCTTTGTTTAAAGGCATCTGCAATGGGAAGAAAACTGAGGAAATACAGGGTAAGAAAGTCCATAATTTTAGTCCATTAGAGAAATTTGAACACAGGTCATGGATTCTTACTATGGGGGCATTGGAGGAATGTTACAGAGAAATTACTGACAGAAATCTGAGGCTTGAGCTTTATATGTATTCGTGTTTTCTGCATGCAGCTATTACTGTATGCTTCTACTATTTTGTAGAGGAAATGTGTTTTAAAGTATAGCAAATCATGGCCCTTACTATTTCTCTCCATGATTAGAAAACTAACAGTGCAAAGCCAAGCTCTGAGGACTCCACCAGAGCTTTTAGCTGCAGCTTTTAAATATAGTTTAAGCTCTCGGCTACTTGCTGAGTCTGTGGGAGTTCAGAAGCAATGCTTGCTATATTCCAATTGTGAAGTTAACCTCTGCATCCCTGTACCACTGGTCCACCATTATACAGTATTTTTGGTTTGGATATTTTAAGAATCCAGGCTATGATTATCCACTGGTGTATCACTTGTATGCTTATTTACCCTCTCATAGACTCAGTTTACATTGGATGTAAAATAGTATATAATCTATGTGCTCATGTTGCACCATTATAAACGTCTACATGACACACAGAAATCATTGGAAAATCACACCATCACTACTCATCTAAACAGAAGTCTCCACACTGTGTTAGAACTCCATAAAGCCATCATCTTCTCTCTCAGATGTCCTAAAGTAGGATGTTTTGTTGCTATTTCTATGCCCTCAGTGCAAGAAATGACCGATAGCAACTATGATCAATGGCACTAAGAAAAGACAGAATGGCCCAAACAGCTGAGGATGCAAATTACATTTTGGCTTTTGAGGCAAATTTTCTTTAGTAAAAATTCTTATAAGAAACATCCCTTCTATTCAATCAGCACTTGTTTGAAGATCCCTGCTCTCAGGGAATAAATTACAGAGACTCCAGTCACCTTATGGTTGCAAGCATATCTTAAGCTTCACAGCTGGCTGCAGAAGTTGCTATTGTGATGAATGACCCCCGGCTCCCAGCATCACATCTCTTTCTCTAACTATTCTCTAGCTTTACTTCTCTTGCTCCTTTTCCTACCAGCCAGTGTCTCCACATCTTTCTCCCCCTCTGCTTTTCTTATCTCTCCCACCCCTTCTTTTTATTTTTCCCCTCCTCATATACAAATCAAAGTCTTCACTCTAACCCTCTTCTCCAACCTGCTTTTATTAAGCAATGCTGGATACTTCTCAGCAAGATTTTAGTACAGTTCAGAGAGATAACACACATTGCTCTGGTGGATAATCTCTTACTGTACACGGAAAAAGAGACACAACTGTAGTTATTTTGCTGAGTCTCTCTGGCATTCAAGTGCACTAGCCACCAAAGACACTTTACCCATCTCCAAGGGTGCCTATACACATGCTCCAACACATTCTAATTAGAACGCATTGGAGCAGACTCAATTAATCAACTCAATTAATTGAATCTGCTATGCGGTCTAATTAGAAGACTGTAGCATTGCCACAGCATCATGCATATAAGCCTCTGCAGATTTAAAAATGGCCACTGGAGCCATTTTTACTCATTGAATGAGCTTTAGTTAAAGCATCCCCTGGTCATTTTTAAGTTCACAGGGACTTAACACATTTGAAGCTGCAGCATTCTAATTAGAGCAGCTCTCTGGGAACTGCTCTAATTAAAATACTCTCCCCCAACTCCCAAGTACATGTATTGGCACCCCAAATGTCTGCAGATAGAAACACTGTAAAATTGCTTATATCCTTTCTTTCAGAATGAAACAAGTGCACTGAAATCAACAGTTTCTCTCTATCCAGAAGGCATTATCTGCAGAATCTTCAATTTGAAGCCTGTGGGAAATGGTTGAAGTGCCAAAAATACATAGAAAGTACATTTTTTTCCTTAGGTCAGGTACAGACATTACACTTTTACTGGTATAAGTGATAGGAAACCAGTCTATACCCATAACAGGACCAAACAAAGACTGGTTTAAAAATGGTGGAACCCAGTCTAAGATTTTCTCCCTCCCCCCATCCCAAAGGGTGAATTTGTCTTCTGATTGCTACTGATCTAAACAATGCTGCTTACAGAACACCACAAAACTTAGATCCATTCTGCCTTGGGCTTTTTGAATGTCTGTACCTAGCCTCAGTGTCAAATTCAGAGAGGGTCTTTCCCAAGCTTTCTCAATGCCTCATCTGATGCAGCAGAAGCTGAAGTTCAAATCAGGCCAGACTGAAGTGGTTCTGGTAAGAAGATAGAGGGAAACATTACAAAAATCTTGCCACCTTAGATACATCCTTCACTTTCCAAAACGTCTGTTCTCAGACTGTTTGAATTATTCAGCTATTTTTTGTCAGATTTCTGTCATTTGATCAATGACAAGATCTTGCAAGATCTTTAGTCCTGTGGACTCGAACACTGAGCCTTAACTCTTATCATACCTCTCACCCAAATGCAGACCTGGACACAGCCTCCTTGGCCTACTCTCACATTTCTACATAAAATCAAAATGAAAAGCTGGACCTAACATTTCTAAGAAATCTAGATCCTGAATTACTGAACCATAGTGCCGTCCCAGAATTTCAATTCCTAAAACTGCTTTGCTCCTTCTCTCCTCTCTTTGTGCTCCCATAGTCCACTGAGGCTGCAATGTTCCACTGAACCATTAGAGTATCATTAACTGCATGAAGCAAGACCTACACCTGATGCGTCTTGCACAAAAAGTAGCACTGAAGTGCTTACTTAACAAATGACATCATTAGTTTGCTTTATTCCAAAACAGTAGTTCTCAACCTTTTTAGACATGAGGCACCCCTCCATAACTTTTGTGAATTGTGCCACACCCATTTAAAAAACAAACTTATTACAGTGCTTAACACCCTGCAAAGGGACCTGGCAATGAGAAAATGGGATGGGCCAGGCAGAGAAGAGCTTGAGCCTCTACTTATCTGCTTATTTCCTTACATCTTGCATCACCTTTCAAAGAATCTTATAGCACCCCAGGGTGCTGCAGCATGCTGGTTGGGAATCGCTGTTCTAGAACCAGTTCTGATGTCCAAAATTCAGATCAAGATTTGTATTTTTTCAAATTGCAAAGTTTATACACAGAACTCAGGTTTGGGAAAATATCATACTCATTACTTGTCAGAATGTTTTGGTATAGAATACATTTGGAAATCATATGTATTATATGAAATATAAATATGGAAGTCATATGTGTGGAGAAATCCCCTTCTCTTTGCCCCTCACTTGGACCAACCTGGGTGACCCCTCTATCTCCTGGTTTTCTTCTTGCTACAGGCTGGTCAGCCAGGTGACCTGGCCAGATAAATTCCTAGGGGGTGGGTAAAGCACTTTCTTCTTCCAGTGGGTATTTTGAAACCATTAAGCAAAGACCTCAGGCTGCTGCCTGAAGATTTTGTGTAAGTAAAAACCTCAAAATTAGTCTGGAGTTAGGAATGATGTGTAGACCAGTCGTGTCTTAAAAGGATTATTGCATCCAATTTCTGTAAAGACTCATGTGCTTATGTTTACTCAAAGTATATTCTGACTTCCTTGTACTACCCCCGACCTCTGATCAATAAGGTGTTGAGTTACAGCATGCCTTCCTGTGGTGGGAAAGAGAGAAGAGTCTTTCCACCCCTTTGATTGGCCAGAGAAGTTTGGCTTTTTAAATTTTCCCTCAGTTATCAGATACTATCTTTGGATGCTTTGGGATGAAAGAATCACCCAGAAATATTACTGTGGGCAAAGCACCCTCAAAGTTTTCAGGGTCTGTATGCCCCGGGCTGCACAGAGCCCTACCAGAGACCAGTGACTGGGTGGTGGCAGTGATACCCCAGGCTTGCGGGTGTTCTCCAGGAAGCGGGACAGCCAGCTGTAGGCTCCCTTAGGGAGACTCTCAAACAGTGGTTTTGAGCCTGGCACAGTGAGGTGGGTGGCTCTGCATAGTAGCACCCCCTACTGTGCCACCACAATATGTATAAAAAGTATATGGTCATATGGAAATCAGCTCATTATTTCACTGTTATTTAGGGAAATGTGTTTGAAAATATATTGATTGATGCAGACCTATGTAATTTAAACTTTAAAATGAGCCAGAACTGTTGTAGTCATATGTGAAAGTTCATTCAGTAGTTAATACTTCCTCAGGCAGCTGCAATTATTTCTTCATATTATAATTGCATTCAAAAGATGTCTTCAGCTTGGAATTATTGTATTCTCACTCTGTATGGTGCAGATTGCTCTTTAAATTGATTATGCTATTTGTACTACGCAGGTAAATCCTACATACAAATAAGTGTTGGTAACCTTTGCTGAAATGACTGTCTTCCATTGTTTCTGCTTAGAGAAAGAAATATTCTGTTAGTTACTAGTTGAACCTATGCTTTGCCATGGAAGACTAATTTTATTATTTAATTTTTTATAACTTTTTGTCATAATCATCATCATCTTCACCTTATGGTTTATACATCACTGCCTGTTCCAACTACAAAATCTTTCAGATTATTGTTTCCATATGATTTCTTCCCTTGTAGACTGTAATTGAAGTTTTTGACATGGGTGAGCTACCAACCCCTTGCACTACCCCCAAACTGGAGGACCAGTACAGAGCCCCCTTACCCAACATTTTCACAGTTCTCTGGAGACCTTTATGGCACTTTAATAGCATAGCAAGCATCATTAGATGCACTGTAACTGGTATCTAGGCAACACTGAATCTTGAGCAAAGCTTTTACTGAATGGCCCTTCATCATTGTATCACTATGAACTGCACATAGGCCAGGGGTGGGCAAAATATGGCCTGTGGGCTGGATATGGCCTGCCAAGCACTTTATGAGCCATTGAGGGCTGCACAAGGCCCTACAACAAATTGTGTCCTGCTCAGCCCTTCTGCCCATGAGCGTGGGAGCAAGGCACCCATGAATACACACAGCCCCAAAAACATACCCTTTTTCCTGGCTCACACCCTCATAGGCAGCATGCTGCTTGTGTTTGGGGCTGCTGCTGCTGCAGCCCCTGGACCTGCTCAATTCCCTCGTCTCCTGCTGGCTCCAGGCAGCAGGTAGGAAAGCACAGGGGTGAGGTTGCAGTTGGAAGGGAGCCTGGAGCATGGGGCTGGGGCTGGTGGCAGCATGGAGCTGGGGTGTGAGAGAGAATGGGAGGTGTGGAGACCCCGCTATGTGCCCCGCATGGTGTGCAGCCCCGGCAGACAGTGGCAGCAACAGCAGGCAGGGTGCTCAAGGTGCAGGCATCCAACAGGGTGTGGCTCTGGCCAGCACTGCACATCTCAGTGAGGGCGCAGCCTCCACATGGCTGCCTGTATTGCCAGTGGTCCCTGCCACTCACACAACAGAGAGGGAAGCCCCATGTGCTAGACCAGGTGTCTCTGCTGCCAGGGCTACACAGCACCAGAGAGAAACATCAGTCTCTGGAGCTAGCTGCCTTCCCCGCTTGGGGCTTCCTTCCCCTGCAGTGCAGCCCCTGAGGGGAAGGAAGCCAGCTCCAGCACCAGAGGCTTCTCTCTGGTGCTGTGCAGCCCCGGCATGGAAGTCCCATGGATCTAGCACGTGGGAGTTCCCTCCCTGCTGTGCTACTGCAGAGGCTGCACATGAGTGGCAGAGAGTGCCAGTGATACAGGCAGCCATATGGAGGCTGCACCCCTTGCTGTGATGTTCAGCGCTGGCCAGAGCCATGCCATGCTGGATGCCTGCACTCTGAGTGCCCGCCTGCTACTGCACCATGGGGGGAATGTTCGGGCCCCAACCTCCCTCACACCCACACCCTGCTCCCACAACCACCCACATATACACAACCCCCCAGCATACCCTATGCCCCCCACACACAACCATAACCCCTCATAAATCCCCACGCACACCCAAATCCTACCACACATCCACACACCCCACCATACATATCCACCATACACACACACACCACACACACATACCCATACCACATACACCACACAGACACATACCACACATACACCACATACCCCCCACACACCACACATATCATGCACACATACTACGTATACCACACATGCCATGCACACACCACATACCCTGCCACACACCATGCACACACCATGTGCACACACCCTCCTGCCACAATATACAAAACTAAGAAATTTTTTAATTATTATGCAATCCCTTCTAAATACACTATGAAAGCACAAATCATGACAAAAATATTTTTTGTAATGAAATTAAAATATGTTATAGTAGGTGTTTTACTTTTAGTGTATGATCTGGTTTTTTTCCTGGTTCCAAGATGGTAACCTCCACTTCCCAAAAGGAGTATTTCCAGAGGGCAAGGGGAAGGACTTTCATTGGCAAAGGTCAGGGGTTAGGGGGTGGGATTTCTGGTCCCAAGATGGTGACAAGGGGGTAGGGCAACTGTCACGGGATGGGACTACCCATGCAGCCCTCAACAGCTCATTAAAACACATTACACAGCCCTCCACCCAAAACAATTGCCCGCCCCGGTGTAGGCTGATAGATCTGGCCTCTGGAATAAGATATTTAATTTATATAGATTATGGAAGTCCAGAGAAACAGGAGGGTATTTGTTTATCCCCAGAATTGGCCCAGTACACATGGTCACTGTTTCAGAACCCTTTGTTAAGTTTCAAAAAAGACACGGTCTACCACTGGAGCATGACCAATGGTAGGCCATCAAATGTCTCAGACCTTTGATAATTAGGAGGTGGTGGCCATTGCTGTTCATCTATCAATAATATGCTGCTGCTCTTCTGGTATCCTGGATTCAGTCTAACTGTTTATGTATGTGTTGACACTCATGGTAGTTTTCTAATGATTGCATATCTCTTCCTTCTTTCTCTTCTTCTTATCAATGAATAAGAAAGCAAAATAACACATTGATAGAAAAATGCTCACATGACAGCTTGTTAACAGTGAAGTACTGTGGTCATTGTTATTGACATTAGTACTGGTCTGAATCAATGACTTTTTTATTAGCTTGTAATAACATTCAGTGCCATGCTGTAGGTGTGTTTTACTTCTTCTGACCCAGCTTCATTAAGCTAATAGATACTTTCTCATTCTGAGTCTCAAAAATGGAATTCCTTTTACAACCAAGTATATCAGCAAAACTATGCATATATAAAAGTCAGAATGTTCCTGTAGAGTGCAGCGTGGGATAACAATTGCAGCAAAAGAAGATTGATTGTGACATTTAATAGGTGCTAGAAGTGAAGTTCTGATTTACAATTTTGAATTGGGGGTTTGGGAGGAAGAAACAAAAAAGGCTTGAATAAACTTTAACATTTAAGAAGATATAAAACTGTTCAGCAAATTCTGTTTTATTCCTTGAAGTATAAATAGAATAGACTTCTAGTGTCAAAAATGTAAGAATAATCTAGTAGCTTGTGGAAACAAAGAAAAATTGTTATTATATAGCTTTCTACTATAACAGAATCTATTTCCTGATAATGCCCCTTTTGGTGTTGGAGGAGATGTTATGAACTAGTTATGTTTTATTGTTTGTTCTACTGTAGAAACATACACGATTGATCAAGGAGAACGCTTTCAAAGACAGACTTCAGTTTCAATCCTTAACTCCTGATGACAGGCAATTTAGTGTTGAGTAACATAGACAAATTAATAATATTTTCAGTGTATTCACATGAAGCATGCCAAGTCTGCTATTATTCTGCATAAGTATCATGAAAGTCTAGTGTAGATGGAGTTTAAATATTTATTAATGTCTGAAGTCCCTTCATCATTCTCTCTCTCTCTTTCTCATACTCTAACAGGGAGCCTAAGGCTCCTGTTACTTTAAGGGAGAAACAGCAGGAAGGAGATCTTCAGGTGGGGAAGGCTCCCTATTATGGGCTGCAAGAGAACATGTCCCCAGGGATTTATCTCTATGGCAGAGCAAGCCATGCTGCAGCAGTACATTAAAGCCGAGCCTGCGTGGGCAGCAGAGTGCCTATTGCAGTGCTAGCTATTCAGTAATGGTACTGTGAGGTAGAACCCAACTTAGGAGACAAGGCAATGCCACAGCAGCTAGGCCAGCAGCAGCAGGCTACCATTGAGATCAGTAAGCAAGCCTAATCAGGCAACACCTGCAGCCTATCTAGGATAGTCACCTAAATGGAAAGGGGCAGGGCCTGGGAGTTGCATAAACCCAGGGCTTGAGTCAGGTCAGGCAGTCTAGTCCCAGAGGCCAAAGGAGAAGGAGTTTTCTTGTGAGTTGGCTGGCTGGATAACTGAGACCCACTAAGCTTGAGAACAGCAAGTAAGTAGCTAAGGGCTGGTAGAGGGGACTGAGACCCAGAAGCAAGAAAGAGTTCAAGACTAGGGACTGACATTACACATAACCCAGTTTAAGTGATCAGAAACTGGTTTAAGCCTGTAACAAAGCAGATGTTCAGTGCACATAAACCGGTTTGAGATAAACCTGGTTGAATGTAGTATCAGACTTAACTGATTTGGCTCAAACTGGCTTATGCAATGTCTGTCCCAGACCCCTTGCTGGTTTAAGATAAACCAAACACCCCCAGAATCCCAGCATGCTCTCTGGGCTGGGCGGGGCTCTCCCCACGGCATGCTTAGCCCCTCCCCTCTACTCCCTGGCTGCAGCTCCAGAAACTGTGGGCTGCTTCCCCCATCCCCTCACCACTCCTTGCTAAGCAGGAATTCCACCCTCCCCTCTGCCTTGCTGAGGAGGTACCTGTGTATTAGCTAGCAGACCACATGCTGGCTATGGTCCATGCTGAATCAACAGGTAGAATCAACAGGCAGAATCAACAAGTAGCTGGTAATGTCCCTCTGTTGTTTTCTTAATTGAGTGATAAACACTGTTATCGATTCCTTGTCGGGATAATCATGGCATCCTGCTGGAGCTTGGCCAGGACCCCCTCAGATCCATGCTGTGGAAGGAAGGGAAGGCTGCTTTAATCCTCCCCACTCCCCCCCTGCTTCTAGTCTGAGCCACTGCAGGAACATGCCTGCATTTCTGGGATGTCTGTCTGGTTACAAAACTGATTTGGCATAGCCAGGTTAGACTAACCTGCAAAGATTGAATCGATTCAAACTCAGGCTTTTTGAATGCCTGTCCCTAGCCCAAGAGATAAACAGCAGGCTGGGAGTTTGTGTTAGAGCCAGAGTACCTGTGTTATTCTGTTTGAGTTTTAGCTAGTGGTTTGGGTTTGGGGTTATTGGGGATGCAGAGGTCCCAGCTGTGCCAGAGAGGCACATGACTTCCTTAAGCCTAGCCAGGGGTTGGGATAAAACAACAAAAGAAATAGAGACAGGGCCAGGGGCCCAGTGCCTGAGCAGAGCAGAAACCAGGGTCAGTGACCCCCAGCCCAAGAAGGATGAAACAAGTGCCCAGAGTGATGAGAACCAAGGTCAGGGACTCGTAGCATAGGAGGGGCAAGATCGGCCCAGAAGGGCAGAGACCAGCTGCCCAGCTCCCCAGAAGAGCAAATTCTGGGGCCAGGGGCCCAGAGTGAGGGAGACAAGCACCAAGGGCCCAGAGACATTGTTACCTAGCAGGGGTGAAGCCAAGAGAGCCAGATCCAAATCCATGGGCCACAGGGCAGAGACTTGTATCCAGAAGAAAGGGAAGCTGAAGCCAGGAGAGCTGAAGCCTCCACTGTGGGTGAAATGGTATAGTAACACCTATGAGGCATGGGCATGGCTACAGGGGAGGTCAGAGACTGTGAACAGCCTACAAGACAACAGGTTCCCTGGGGAGGCATGTATATGCCAGGACCAACTTAGAGTGAAGACGGGATTGAGAACCAGTAAGTTCTGAGGGGGATTTGCTGGTAAAAGGATAGAGTGGAGCTCACTCTAGGACCCTTGGGCAACTTCCCTTTCAAAAATCAATTAAGAACATCAAGGTATGGCAGGAAGGATAGAAGGGAGGATACACTAGAGCTTGAGGTGAACAGGAGCCATGTAGCCACCAGGCAGCATCATGGCCAACCCTGAAGCAGCAGAACTGTTACATTCAAACAAACAGTGTCACCTTATAGTGAATCCTGTATCATTTTTAGCAATAGTTACACAATACAATCTAAGATGATAAATTTATCTTTAAAATTAGAGTAAGGAATATTTCAGATAAAAGGGTACTAAACATTGGCGAATGTTGACTTTATGACCTTCTAAAATTCTCTAATTGGAGATAGATAAAGAATAACAAAAATCTATACCATTTCATAATATTTATATGCATAATACTACATTAAAGTTAATCAGATATCTAGAACTGAACATCATTTAAAAAATATTACAGATATTTACCTTTAGACTGTCATGAAATCATTCTTCTTAGATGAACGTATAAGTAAAAGTCTAAAATAGACACAAATTTTCTTACCTTTTTGTAAAATGTGTACACTTGAGAGAAATTTCTGATAGCTTTTTCTGAAATGTGTCCTATGTATGGCATCTTGGACACCCTAAAGTAATGTTGTTGGTCTTTTTAATTAATATGCAAGGAATATCATTTAACTTTTACAGCTAATCAACTCTTTAATAACTTGAACAGTATATTTTATAGAATTTTTTTTACCAAAAAAGATATGAATTCAAGTTTATTCTCATCTTAATAGCAACTAAGTATGCTTTTCTAGTGTGGATCAGCATTTTTTTCTTTGATAAAGGGGCCAAATCTGTGCAGTGAAACCTAATATTTTAAATCTGGGCAAAGTTTAGATTTGGATTAAGACACGAAGTCCAAACTCAGAATTTTAGGCTGAAGCCAAAGCCTTAGATCAGGGTCTGGCAACATTTTTACACATGCAGAACTTGAGGTGGTTGGCCTGATGTCCAGGTGAGATTTGGAAACAGCAGGACAACTCCCCTCATTAGAGATCTCAAAGCATATTACCAGACTAAGAATCCAAATCACTTTTTAAGATGAATTAACATTAGACTCATTTTTCAAGGGCAAGTTGATGGAGATGAAGTAGCCACACTGCTGCCCTTTGCCAAATTTTGCCAGAGCCAAGAATAGAACTCAACCCAATAGAACAGCTGTGTTAATTTTTTTTAATGGAAATGCTTTAGCCAGTCTGAATTTGAGGTTGCTGTTACACCTTTATGAAGATTTTCCTTTCAGTTCCATAGCTACATTACTTCTTAGTCAGAGTTTCTTGAATGCTCATTTCCATAATAACAATACAGTTATATCTCAGTAACCATATAGAATGCAAATCTCGACACTCTGAATGGCAAAAAGCCATTATTAGCTAAACAGAGTACAGGGATTTACATTAATCAATGTATGGCTATTTCTCAGTAATGGTACTGCAATTATCTAAATCTCTCAACTTTGATTAGTAAGGATGAGAAAGGAAGGTATTAAAAAAACAGAGCTGAAGTCAATTGAGGTTTCAAAGTTGCTATGCTTATTTTGGGCATGTGGATGGTGTGTTTCCTGGATGGTGTCATTTTGAGATTGCACAGAGGGAGTATAATATACAGTTTCAGCATAATTTGGAGGCTATTCTGTTAACTTATTAGTAACCCTTCATAAAGCCAAATCACATTACTCATTTGCAGGCATCAAGGTGGACGTCACCAGGCCCGGCTGCCTCCCTGGTGCGGCCTGATGCATCTCACGCGGCCTGGCCCTCATGATCCATCTGCACAGCAGCATGAAGGGCAAGCTGTCCCACATCTCCATCTACTCCTCCTCGCACACTAGCATGCTGCCCAGGGCAGAAACACCGGCAGAAACACAGACACTCACTGTCTCCAAGACACAATGTATTAAGAAAACTGTTGAATCCAAATTCAGCGAAGTTCTTAATTTCAATTTTAGTTCAAATGTTCCATAAGATGGTGTTTTCAAAGCTTTAAATCCAAGATTTACTAAGAAGAAGGACCCTTTTTCTAGGAAGATGGCAACAAATGTGAGAGCACCTCTAAGCCAATACAGAATGGAAGCAGAACTAAAGACAAAGAACCAAATGTTGGAAATGGCCAAACGGCAGCTACATTCACAGCTAGAAGGAGCCCAGGATACTATACAGGATCTGAAGGAAAAAAATTAGGTCCTGGAAGAAGAAATTGAGAAGCTGAAAGAATTTAAAGAGAACTGCATGTTGATCTTAGAAAGCAGAAATATTGATCCATACAATACAGGTAAAAAATCTTTTTACAGGTAAAAAATCTTGGAAGGGGAAGAAAACATGAAGGAGTGTCAGAAGCCAACAATGTTGTTGACAGACAACCTCAAGGAAGAATTGCAACAATTCAGTCAAATGGCTGCAAAACAGACGGAAGAATTTCAGATGGCAAAACAGAACTGGAAACTGGCTGGAGAGGAGAGGGACCAGTTCCTGGAGAAGCAGCTCTGCTTTTGAACAGAAATGGAAGAGTTTGCTACTGTCCTTAGTCAGGTGGAAAACCTCATGAATATGTAAAAAGGAAAGTCGCCTCTACCCCAGCTTCTCGGCACTGGGACTTGGAGCTGGACACCCTGGGGCTGCAGGACACTGGGCTTCTCCCTTGTTCACCAGACTGCGTGTGCATTGTTGCCTTATGCAGCCCCTGCTTCCCCTACCAGTCCAGCACAATAAACAGGCGGGCCGGGCTGCTGTCTGCCACCTGCCCCCTAAATTAAAAAAAAATAATAATTTTTTTTACTCATTTGCAAAATATAGAACTAAGATAACTATAAGTAGCCCTAATCCATATGGTCTGTGCATTTTCCTTGATAACCAGACCCAGTGGGTATTACATATTTCTGTAGCTTGGCAAGGAGGTCTCTCCCCTAGGAGAGAGGGAACCCTGGGTTCTGGTGCCTGCTCCCAGTGCTCTTTGTGCTTGGTTTTGAGGGTTGGGCTTTGGGGTTTTTTTACATTAAGTAGTCATTAAATAAAATGCATAAAGAGCTGAATAGAATTTCCTCTCTCCTTGGGAGTGCTCTGTTCACTAACCTACAGAATCAAGCACTCCTTCTGGCCTCCTGACTGTTGCTTTCTTTTCCTCTTGGTGGGCCAGCTTCAGCAGGAGGGGTGGAGTGTGCCCTCTTGCCTGCCCAGCGTGCAGCCTTGCTTTCCAAGGAAGTAAGATATGTGGGTATGGACCTTAAAGCATAACTTCACTCTTTTGAATAAGTGTTGTAACCACATGGCGATTGGATAGAAGGGACATAGGTTGCCCTCTTATGCTTCTTCACTTGCTATGCTTTGCACTGAAATCCATTGAGGCCACCTCTTGGTTAGATGCAGCCGTTCAAGTAGATATCTCGCTTCTCAATACACTGCATCCTAGCATGGCAGAAGTACATGTATTGCAAAAACAGAAGTCTTACGTGCATTAGATCACCCTCTGGAGTCTCATGTGGGAAGGCAAAGCATCTCCACAGGGCAAAATGGGATTGTCTTTCAGAGGACTTTTTTGGCTGCCCACTGAAAAAATGGGGGAACTAGACTTCTCAAGTCAAATAGGATCACCATTCTGAGACAAGCTTCACTTTGGGGCTGTGTCTTAGAGGTGAAGTAGGATATGAGTCTAAGTACTTAAGAATACAAGCTTCTCAGTCACTTAGGCCTAGCCTTTCATTTGCTCCAGAAGAGATTTAAGGATGTCAGAATTTATACATGTTCTTAGATTTCACCTCTCCCATTTCAGAGGCACTTAAGCTGGTATAATTGAGGGAGAAAATATGCTGCATGTAACAAGCACAATTTTTCATTTTTAGGAGACAAACTCTGCACTGGCAGCACAGCTTTTTCTGCTGTTACTGACGAGTAGGAAGAAAGAAGTATGGCCAAGCTCTCCCATTTGTTTTCCACAATCCCCGTGGTTAATTTAGTGAATTCAGTGGAGTGACAGAAATGTTTATTACATAGGTGCTGAACAAGCTGAACATGAATCAAATAACTGACAAACTAGAGTATTCCCTAGTTTGTAGAGGACACTTACCCATCAGCTGCAGTTCCATCTGTCAGCTTTATTTCAGGTCACACACTGAGTGGTAGCAGGTATCTAGGAGAAAATATGAGTTTTCTCCTTTGCTTTTCATCACCTTTTCTGGGAAAGGAAAAAGTGACTGGAACCCAATTAAAGTCTGCCTGGACTTCGGCCCAAATCTCTAATTGGAAGTAGAGTTCCTATGGAGTAAATGAAGGGGTCTTTCTGAAAACAGTTATGTTCACTGAACATCCCCAGTTCTTTCTCACATCACCTTTGGTCTTGTGCACTGAATGAGGCAGCAGCCCTGGAAAACATTCTGTAATCAGACAGTTAAAGAGTGCATTGTAATACATTTGGGGCAATGTGAGGGAGGAAAAATGAAGTTGCACAGGCCATATTTTGGTGTTAAATAGAATGACTTATCAATGTTCCCTTAGGCACATGCAAGAGGCAAAAAAAAAAAAAGCTTTCTAAATATTGGGCTCAGCTCTGATCTGCGCAAAGTTAACAATAAGAGCAAGCTTATCTGAATTATGGCTCAGAGGCTCCCGTACCTGAGGCTCTGATATTGTGTGTTCTGCTCCACATTCCCTCCCATCCTGTCATACCCTCTCCTTCTCTCAGGAAATGCAAGTGTGGGAAGGATGGTGATGTCCAGCTGTGATAAGACAAAGCATGTGTCTACATGAGAGCCTTTACTGAAACAGTAGCATAGTTTACTGTGCAGTAAGCACGTGTCTAAATGTGCACATGCTTACTGTGCAGTAAATGACACTATTCGAGAGTAAATTTGCTACCTGCAAATGCAAGTAGCAAATTTACTCGTGAGTAGTAACTGCACAGTAACACATGTATAGATGCCAGCCTCCAGGACTGGGTTGGCTCTATGGCAGCCTCAGCCTCAGGCCTTTAAAAGACTGGAGATGCTGTGAGCCCTGGGGCACATGCAGGCAGCTTGAAGCCACTCCAGGCCCCTGTGTCCCCCTGGGCAAGCTGCAGGCCAGTTGTACTAGCCTGCCTGCTCCCTGGTGCAGCTGCCTGGCACTGCAGTGCTACACAGCTGCCAGGCCTGCACCTGACTCCTGCCAGGGCTGTCAGAACCCAGGCCCAGCTGCAGGCAGCTCCTGGCTACTGGAGCTAGCTCCAGCTGCCCTCAGCCCATCCCCAGCAACCTGCCCAGAGCCTGCAGGTGGTGTGGGGCATTTCTTCTCTGTGCAGCTGCCAGTCCCATGCCATGCCCACGTGCCAGGCACTGTAGGCAGCTGCCCAGGCTTCACAGCACAGGAACAGCCATGCAGAGGCCTGGAAAGCTGGCGTGGGAGCCCCAATGGCCTCATCATCACCCACACCAGTGCCCACCACCTGGGGCCCCAACTGGTCACAGGAGGAGACTGGTGATGTTGTGGCACTGTGAGGAGAGGTGGAGGTGCAGCTCCTGTTTGCACAGGGTGGGCACTCCAAAGCCCATTTGTATGAGAGGATGTGACTCCACATCTGTCAGACTGGATGTGGGAGTGTGGGCACAACCTGTCAGCACAGCAGTGCCACATAAAGGTCAAAGCCTTGTGGGCACAGTGGGTCACCATCACCAACCACCATCGTCAGTCAGGATGTGACCTCAAATCCATGCCCTTTATACAGCAACTGACAGAGATCCTCCTGCCCCGGGACCCAGGCTGCAGCTGTGCTGTGTACAGCAGCATGGGGGCCTGCCTGATCCCCTGCCCTGGCTTGGCACTCACAGTGATGTGTCACTAGGGGAGGACCCTTTGGGGTACCAGCAACCCATCCTGCCAAGCTCCCCATCTGCACCCCCTACCAGCAACTTGGGGAACCCAAGCCAGCACCTGCCATGACAGCTTCTCAGCCCCAGCCATGAGGCATGGCCAGCCATGTCACTGCCAGACACCAGCAATGCCAGCTCCTCCCTGGGGGGCCCTGCCCAGGTGCCCAGATGCTGTGCCCTGCCATCTGAAGAGTCCACCCATAGCCACATGCCATCACTGCCTGCCGGCACCAAGTGGAACCACTGGCCATGTCAGCAATGGCCATACGGTAAGCCCTGCACTGGGAGGAGGGCACTCTCCACCCTGGCTCCTGCCCCACTTGGCCCAGCTGCACTCCCCTGGCCCCCAGGTTCCTCCTCAATAGCATGCAGGAAGGTGGAACGCTGAGACACAATGCCAAACTTTATTGTGCAGCCCGTGCCCTCACAGCTAAGTGGGCACAAGCCTCTCCCACACCAAGGCATGTATCAATGCTGGCACCAATGTCCTGCAAGTAAACTGATCTCAGTTCAAAGGACCCTATGTTTTTAGTTTCATATAAAAGTCTCAGAATTAGGTGTCATTAATACTTATAATTGCTTGGAAGATTGCAACAATGAAAATAAAATAGTCACCAAGCCTGGTCTTCATTTTCTATTGATGAATGTCAAATAGCATTGATTTTTGTTCAAGAAAATGTGTATATAAAACTAAATATAAACTTGCCATCTATTTTTCTGTTTTCACCCTTGGCCAACAGAAATAATATGAAAATTACTGGTTCTATATAAATAGTTGTAAAATAACTAGTTATTTCATGCTACAGCATTTAGGCCTTATATTGGCAATGACTTTTGAAACTTCATATTTTTATGCTGTGTTCAACCCCATTAGAGCAACAAGAAAAGAAAAGGTACATATTTGCCAATGAAAGACTGAGATCTAGCTGGCCAAAAAGTCTGGCATTACTAGTAGGTTAATAATAATAATAATAATACCTAGCTCTTACATAAGACTTTTCATCAATATATCTCAAAGCACTGTGCGAAGTACTATCCCTATTTCATTTATGGGAAAATTGAAATATTCAGTGGTTATTAGACTTTTTAGCATCACCCAGAAAGATATAGAGGACAACAAAACATACTCTAACACAGGGGTTTCAGCAAAGCTGGTGGCGCACAGTGGCATGGGGAAGCAGC
This sequence comes from Alligator sinensis, assembly GCF_000455745.1. Taxonomy (NCBI): domain Eukaryota; kingdom Metazoa; phylum Chordata; order Crocodylia; family Alligatoridae; genus Alligator; species Alligator sinensis. The sequence continues at coordinate 53,547 of NW_005842970.1, read as the reverse complement.
GCAGAATGGTGAATGGTGGCGGTGGGGGTGGAGAAGAGGCACACAGAGCTGGACAGGAGTAGCCCTGTATTGAATTGCTCCCATCTGTAGCAAATTTGCTCCTGACAGGCACTAATGTAGATGTTGGAAAGCTTACTGCATCTAATTTTACTGTGCAGTAAACTTAAAGTACATAAATAGCATATGTAGACACACCCAATACCTACTTTTCAGGCTTTTGATCTCTGGAGTGACTACAAAACTCTTTTAGAAGCTTAGCGTCTCTGTATAACATAGACAGTTAGGTGCCCCAAAATACAGTTCAAAGCAACCAGTCTGTTCATCCAGCAGGGGCCTACAGGTAGAAAATAGGAAACTTGGAGATCAGGGGTATGTCCTAAACCTCACTACTCTCTGGAGCTTATGTACCTGAATCAGCATAGCAGTGCCAGTTTCCAAAGTCAGGAACCCTCTCTTTACAACAGACTCCTACAACCTCTCTTCCAAAAACCAAACAATGTCACACTTTTTGCTGGTAGTTGTGTTACTGCCCTCCTTCTATCCTATATGTCAGTGAGCTCATTCCCAAGGTTCAATTCTGTCCTCACCTAAGAAGATTCACACCAAAATCCCTGAACCTCCAACTACCAGGTAGGGGGTGAGGGCTACAATGAAGAAAGGATATGAGTTGCATAGGGTCACAAAAAGAGACAGATTAGGCTCAGAAAGGAGCTTTCAGAAAATGATGATTGTTGCTGCAGCCTGATACTGTAGGTGTATGTTAGGCTTGGTCTAAGAAGGCCTACCAGAAAAAATATCTGGTTTCTGGATCCTGCTCATTTCTATGAAGACTGAGGTGTGTCTGACCATGCACAGAAAAAACATTTTAGGCACCTTATGATATATAATATAAAAATGTGATACCTGTGGAGGATAAGCACCTCCTAGATTAAGCGGCATAAAATCATATGGTTAGGAAGGCCCCCAGAGGCTCATCTAATTCAACTGCCTGCTAAGGGTAGGAGCATCAGTGTCTAAACCATTCCAGACAAATGCTTCCCTTACCTGCACTTAAAAACTTACCTGCACTAAAAACTTACAACAACAGAGATTCCACAATCACTCCAGATAATGTTACAGTACTTAAAAACCTCATATTCAGAAAGTTCTTCCTACGATCCCATCTTAATGTTGTTGCGATTTAAGCCCATTATTACTTGTCCTGTGCCCTGTGCACACAGAAAACAATTGAGCACCATCCTCATTATAACAACCCCTTTTGTATGTTTGAATGGTGACTTTCAGGATAGAAATTTTGGACTTAGTAACTTCCTAACTTCCAACAAAGTCATGATTTTAAACACCTAAGACCTTTCTTTTGGATCTGTCCCTATCTGTTTTCAAGAGGCCATTATACCTCTCCTATCCTTAATTGTTATATAAATCATCCTTGCCAATATTTAAATTAAGTTGTTCTTTAAAAGCCATCACTAAATTGGATTCTCATTACTGAGAAGAAAATAGTAACTCTATTTCCCTTGAAAATGGGAGGAGTTTGATTGAGTTTAGTCATAACACTTTAGTGAGGAACCAAGGACCATTAACTGTAATAGGGGAATCTAGTAAATAATTCACTGGAAGAACTGTGAAATTCCTTACAGTTTGTCATGTGGCAATTGTAAAAAAATCACAGATTTGCTTTCTTCTAAGACTGGACAAGGGACTTTATTAAAAAAAAGAAAAATATTCTCCATCCTCTCCAGCCCCTGAACTACTGACAGATTTAGTAGTATGTCTCTCCTCATACACATTTTATATGTCAATATAGGATGTAAAATGTTCACAACAAAACTTGAAATTAAGCAAACTTTTCTAGTTTTCATTTCCTTTCAAAATTAACGAAGTACAGATTAAACAAAAGCTTAATTAACAAAATTATAGCATTAATCTGTTTTCAGTTTTAAGAAAGCCAGATCTGTATTTATGATGTCATGGAGAAATGCTATGAAATAAACATTTGCATGTGGTTTACATTAAAAAAAAATGTTCTATGGCAAGGGTTGTCAACCAGGGGTACGCGTACCCCCTGGGGTACTTGGGATGGCCCCAGGGGGTATGCACAGCAGTGCAGTAAAGCAGCACACGGCAGTGGCGCAGAGTGGTGAATGGTAGAGGCGTCTACCGTGTGTGAGCTCCCTGCCCTCTGCTGCTGCCATTCACCATGCCGCGTCAGCGCTGCACGCCTCCGACTTTGTGTCCAGCTGGCCATCAGCACCCCCTTCCCCTGCTTGCCGGCCAGCCAGCCATTAGCTCCCCACCCCCATGTGGAAGAGGGTATACTCCAGAAGGGGTACACACTAGAAGGGGTACACTGCTTAAAAAAAGGTTGAAATCTCCTGTCTATGGAATTTTGACAGGCATTTAATTTGAGATTCGGAGTATATTTTAACCCAAAATTCACTGTGGAAATTGAGTCCAAAAAATCAAATATTAAAAAGCAAACTAATGAACAACAGCAACAACAACAAACATTTTCCAAGGGTGCAAAGGGAAAATATCCTGTTCCAGAGAGTTTAAAATATGCGGGGAGCAAAGGATTAGGGCAAATAGGGTAGCAGTTACTGAGGACAGTGTGAATGTCCTACAATGATGGTGAAATACTCTGTTTGCTAAGATAAATATGACATATGAAGTGACAAATTACTAAGGGGGCAAAAAATATGAGTTTTGAGGACACTAAATGTGCTCCTCAAGGATTAAACTCACACCAATATTTTTCCTTAATTGGACTTTTACAGTCACAGTAGGGGCATTAAATGGTTACTATATAGCTCTTATATGCGTGGTGGGGTGAACATTCATAGAAAGGTCAAACTTGAATTTAATTAGTTCCTTTGAACTTTGATTCATCAAAGGATTAATATAGAGTAAATCTGAGGCTATGGACAGATGAATAATTATATTAGTTCAAGGGAGTACAAGTGGCACTCATGAATGTTCCTCAACTGATCTATTGCTTCTGCTTCTATCCCACAATAACTGGAGGTAACCCCTGACAACACAACCTGGCTTCAGCCAGGAGTAAATACTCTGCTTTAGCTTTCACTTGCTAGGTGCATCTACATGTTCATTAATGTTCTGTAGTTACTGTGCATTAAGTTTAGTACTTGGATAACCAAGTACTAAATCTGTGCACAGCAACTCATGCTACTGTGCAGTAGTGCCAGCATATGGGTTTTTAGTGACACTTACTGTGCAGTACCTAATACTACTGTGCAGTAGTGTATTAGCATGGTTTTTGCCTGGCACACTACTGCACAGTGTTATTAAGCTACTGTGCAGTTAACATCTAGTGTAATCACACCCACTGTGTGATAAGTATGGGCAGCAAAACAGTTGCAATGGATTTAGCTGAATCACAGTAGGTTGTTCCTTTGTTCTCCCTTAAAATATATAATTTTGTAATTTTGTGAGCTTTTCTGAAATTTAGAACAGGCTTCTGGGTTGTACATAGCTCTCATCATTAACCATTTGGAGATATTTACAGAATCACAAATTGATATAAAAATCATTTGGATGTGAGCAAAATGTCTCTCATAAAGGATCTAACTTTAGCCTGATATCAACCAGGAGTTTATATATAGTCTCATATCTTGAATTTGAATAGCTTGGTTTAATCCTCCTTTAATTATCTCTCCCTGCTATTGAAAAATTTGCTTCAAAGGTCAGAAGAACTGTGGAATCAAAATCCCTTTTGTTATTTATTTTTAATCAATAGATTTTTTTAAGTGGTCCAAGCTGCAGGAAGTACCCATTTTTTAGTGTGTAGATTTGTCTAAATCTTCTCAATGAGACAAAGGATATGTTAAAAGAACTGCATCTTACCATCCATCACTTGAACCCATTTCCTTTTTAACTAAGAATCAGTATTCATCAGGGCAAAACATGAGACAGGTCATCAATTTGCCAATGCAAAAGTGTGCATTCCCCCACAACTCTATTTAAATATTAAATAGATTAGATGGTTATATTTATGATGAGCCAAATATTTATAAAAACCTTGACATGGAGCAAATCCATCTTATGCACAGAATAGTAATAGCATTCTTACAAAAATTAAGCCCTAGTCCTAAGGGGATAATGGAAGCCTGTTGAGTCCAGGACCTGCTTGAAGCTGCTCTAAATTATATTAGGAGACAGAACCAAAAGACCTGGAAATAATGGTCAGTGGAGAGCAGTGGTAGCTTAAATTAGCTTTTCCTTTCTCTTCAACTGAAGTAGAGTTCTAATTTTTATCTTCAGATAGCCAGGAGGCTACCATCTGTCCCAATGGCCCTCAACCTTTTTAGACTCAAGGGATCCCTCTATAACTTTTGTGAATTGAGCAGCACCCCATTTAAAAAATTATCTTGTTTATTATGGTGGCTACCTAGTTGTTGAGAGGCTGAATAGTGGGGGCAGGGGAATGGCCAGGCAGGGACTGAGCCTGACCCTGGTTATCTCCTCACACCTGGTTCATATCCTTACACATCTCCTGGCACCCTTAAAAGTATTTCACAGCAGCCCTACATGCCTTGGCACCCTGGCTGAGAACTATCCATCTGCTGACGTCCAAAGTAAAATAAATTAATTAAGGGATTTGATGTCAAAGTACTATGCAAGGTTTCTCTGTTGGCTTCAATTCTGTTTCTTGTTCTTTATGTGCCACCCTAGTTCTTATAAGTTTGAGGGTCTTTTTGCAGGGGGTGTTTGTATCTACAGCTATAGTCATTCAGGTGTTTTAGGCAAATGAGTTTTATAGCTGTTGCTTTTGAACTTTGTAAGATTTGTCTACATTTTGGGAGTCTCAAACAAGTACTCTTATTTTGACTTATCTTCCTGATTGCTAACTGTGACATTTGGCAAAACCTGATCCTGGGAATCTGGGACAGAAGTTCAATAAACCAATTTAACCTAAATCAGTTAAGTATGTTACTACATCCATCCAGGTTTATCTTAAACTAGTTTCAGCCATTTTGAAAAAAGTTTATGTGCACTGAACTTCTGTTGTATTACAGATTTGAAACTGTTTCCAGTCACTTTTATTGGTTTATGTGTAATTTCTGTCCCTAGCGTTGGATTTTTTCATGACATGATCCAGATCCCATTAAATGTTTTTTCAAATGTGACTCAGGAATCCAGGATCCATTAATGTCAAGGTTAAAATTCTCCTTCACTTCAGTGGAGCAGGGTTTAGTTAACATGCTTCTCTACACAGTAAAGCAGTTTACTGTACAGTAAGCATCCCTCAAACTACATGTGCTGCTGCTTACTGCACAGTAAACTGCTTTAATCATGAGTAATTTTGCTACCTGTAAATGCAAGTAGCAAATTTACTCGCAAGTAGTTACTACATAGTAGCACACATGTAGACACTGCCTGGGAGCTAATTTACTCCTGGTCAGCCCCACCACTAGGAGGCTAGCCCCAGAGCCCTGGGGTTGGGAGCCACTCCTGCCCCAGGGCTGAGCCAGCTCTGTGCCTGCCCCAGCCCCAGGCCCTTAAAACCCTGTGGGGATACTGGGGCCCAGGCGCATATGCTGGCAACCTGTGGCCACAGCTGGCCACTGTGTCCCCCAGCACAGGCTGCAGGGCAGCTGCAGCAACCTGTCCACACCCTGGCACTATTCCCTGGCACCACAGTACTATGCAACTGCCAGGGCCATGCTATCCAGGGGGCTGCAGGCACCTGTCAGGCCTGGCAGCACCCAGACCCAGCTGCAGACTGCAACAATGACCCATGTGATGTTGGCCTCAGCAAATTCAAGGCGGGTAGTGAGGGTGCACCAGCGTTCCTCCAGCTGATTGAAGGCACACTCCACGAGGGTGTGGGTCTGGCCCAGGCACCAGTTGAAGTGTGCCTGGTGGGGGTCCAGCTGGCTGGTGTAGGGCTAGAGGAGGAGTGGATAGGTGGGTTCCCCAATGAGGAGGCATGGAACCACCACCATACCCAGCCAGAGGTCTGGCACCTCCGGCGCAAAACACCTGCTCTTCATCAGAGCTGGCAGGGCAGAGTTCTGAAACACAAGGGCATCTTGGGCACTGCCCGCCCAGCTCGCACTCAAGTTTCTGAAGGCACTGTGGTGGTCAACAAGGCCCTGGAGCATGACAGAGTGGAAGCCCCACTGGCTGAAGTAGGAGCAGTCACCATGGAGCAGGCCAGCAATGCACAGATAAGTTTTAACTGATTTTTCTTAAATGTTTTATAAGCTCTTAAGTGGTCATGATATTAAATTAGAAATAAAAGGTAGAAATGAAAGTGAAAATTATCTTGTTTTCTAGTTTTTTTCAGGACTACCAACAGTTTACCTGTAGAAATGAATAGAAAATGTGTGTCTTCTAAAAAGTATTTTCTGCATGAAAAGAGTTTTGGAATCTAAGATTCCAAAGAGCCTATAGAAGAAATAAATGAGAAAAAATGAATGTTGTTTTCCTGTAATTGCACTTCTGTGCCTCTTAATTATTTGATATTTTTGTATACATATCTGCATTCTTTATTCTTTTTATACACTGTTGTTTTTTATGTTTAGCTTATTGCCTCATCTGATCCAACTGTCCAGTGCCCAAACTATTTTTTATAATTGATCATTTTATTTATGACTTCTATAAATCTTACCTCCTTTTCTGTAGCTCTCTTCTTGCTGTGTTTTCTCCAAAGAAAGAGCTGTGTTTTCTCCAAAGAAAATTCAAATGTTCATACTATCTAATTGAAGTGTTTACACACATCTTTTATTTACCTATTAACTTTATCTAATACTTAAGACACACTAGTAGAATACTCTGGTGTTGTTTATCCTCCTTTTATATTTTCCTCATCAATTCTAATCCTAAATACTCTAGCTGACACAGTCAGTAATTGAAATACAGAGAGGATTTTTAAGGTCAGTAATGGAATTACTAGAGCAGAGGTTCCCAAATTTTTTTTTATTGAGTACCCCTTTCCAGATTTACCAGCTGCCCACCACCCCTACCAGCATACAGTTTATATTTTAACCCCTTAAAATCTGCCATTACACAATTTCTCCCACTTACCCTACAGAGATGTCTTGTATATTCCCAGGGGTATGCATATCACAGTTTGGGAACCCTTGTGCTAAAGCATTTTCTTTCTCCTTGTGTATCAAGTTGACAGTTTTGATTGCACATAGAACTGCTGTCTCTTTCAATTTCTTTCTCAAAATAAATTTTGTTTTAATAAACAATTCTCTTTCAATATTATTTAGCTTAATTATGCAAATTTATAGAATCTGACAGGAAAACAGATGTGGCCTAAAGTTATTATTACTCATGATCAAATAAACAATCAGTGAGAAGAATCCATTACATTGGACAGAAATTATTTAGGTAGCTAGGATCTGATAAATGAATGTGAGCTGACCAAACGCCCCTGAAACTTCCTGGGTTTTTTGTTTGTTTGGTTTGGTTTGGGGTTTTTTTTTTTACTTCTGTAAAAGATGCAGTAAAAATATGAAACAGAAAAAGAGTTTGGTGTTGGTCCTTTGTATATTTTCATTCAGTTTCATCTGTCTGTATCTCCTCCAAATTAAGAATTCAAGAATTCTAGGTATGCTCTAAGGCCCTTGAGTTTTCAAACTGCAATAGCTTTATTATAAAGAACTTACAAAAGAGTATGAGACAATAATTAATACAAAAGGGAAGAATAGAGGCTCATGTTCACTAATAAAGGGGCTTAACACACACAATTTTTCACATCCTACTGTGAGATCTGTGCCTAAAATAACAATTTGTCACTAAAGACTTGTTGGGTAAGACTGCTGTATGGAAAAGGATGGAAAAGAGTTATCATTTGATAATAGGATGACTACAGCTACATACAGATGCTATACTTCTAACTCATCTAAGTGCTACACTATACATACATTTGGGGAGTTTAGATCAGACAAAAAATCACCAACCCAATTTAACTTAGTTCCTGAGGAAATGCACTATGTAGATCAGGCTAACCCATGCCCAGTCTAACCAAATGTGTATGCATGTTCAGAGTGAAGCCCCAGGACTAGGGAAGTCCAGCTGCTCACCCCAACCCTGGGGCTGTACTTTTCTGAATTCCACTCCCCAACCGGGCTACTTTCATCCCTCCAATCCTCCCACTCCTGGATGGAAGACCCTTCCCTTGCAGAGCTACCAACCCTCCTCAGCTCTGTAGACCCACCAGCTCTGGCTTAAAGTAAGCCACATGATTGTAGTTCAGATCCTGGGAATATGCTCCCTATTCTTTTAATGTTGTAGGAAATAAGGGGTAGTGCAGAATGCTCGGCTACAGCGTGTAAATTCAGCCTGAGATTGAGTTTCAGTGGCCTTACAGAAATTAAAGATGGCCAGACATATGATATGACTATCTTTGTGAAGGAAGAGGTCCAAAAGATCAGAGTATTCCATAAAAAATTACCATTTTTTAGAGGTACCACGTCAACCTTTGGGCAAGCTCATCTAAAGAAAAATTGTAAATTAACACCAATATGGACAATTCAGGATATAAAACATGTCTGGGGAATAAATGTCATGATTTTCAGTCCTGTTTTGCAAAGTCATTACAGAGTATGCCTACTCATTAATTCGGTTTCCTGCCTTTTTTTTTTTTTTTTTTTTTTTTGCATTTAGCTAATGGGAATCTATAGCTTTTAATGTTTGTATCCCTCTGGAATTCATACCAGCACCTTTACAGTTTTTGCAGCCATCAGCAGTCTGAAAAATGTGCTCCCCCTCTTATTCCCACACATCTACTTGCGCAACAAAGAGTCTCTAAACATTTTGCTGCCCATAATAATTTGCTGCCCTAGGCAGCTTTTTATTTTGCCTATGTGGTGGAACCTGCTCTGGGAATTAGTAATGTCTGATATCCGGGTTTCTTCTTGGCTTGCTTTTTCATTTGGCTGTCCATACACAACTTATTGGCTCAGCTGGCTGAATAGCTCCTAAGGTGGCTCCTTTCCCAAATGTGTTGGCTACCATCAAATGGCTTTCTTCCTAGCCGCTGAGCTACTTATCTGACTTTCTTAACAACTTGCAGCTGGGCAGCCTGACTTTCCATTTCTTCTAGCAGGCTTATAAATCCAGGCTGAGAATCCATATATGTCAAAAGCTGAACTTTTATAAGCACTCTCACTTTCTTCCATCCTTTCGCTCCCTAAGTCACTCGCTTACTCTCTCCATCTTCCCCTTTCAGTTTCTGGCAGGCTACAGCTTTGTTGTCATTTTGACTGCCCTGCAATTGATGGTAGGTGCTTTGATAGCCTTTTGAAGTACTGGTAACTACTGCACTACTTCTTGAGGTATGGCAGGAAGCCACAGACTTAAACATAAAATAAATAAATAGCATGAAGGGTTACTAAACTGCAAACTCTAAAGTTCCTCCTTCTTCTCTTTCAACTCAGTTCTAGTCCCTAAAATGAATATGCCGTATGATTCCTTGTAAGAAAAAAATGGTTGGACAATTAAACCTCTAAGTATTCACTTCTGGGTTCACAGACTGACAGATTTTCCCTTGAAAAGCAAGTGTTATTTCACTGTGGCTAGGTACAGACATTCATAGACATAGATTTCATAGACATCAGGGCTGGAAGGGACCTCGGAAGATCATGGAGTCCAGCCCCCCGCCCAAAGGGCAGGAAGTCAGCTGGGGTCATAGGATCCCAGCAAGATAAGCATCCAGTTTCATCTTGAAGGTGTTCAATGAAGGCGCTTGAACCACCTCCGGTGGCAGGCTGTTCCAGACCTTGGGGGCTCGGACAGTAAAGAAGTTCTTCCTTATGTCCAGCCTGAAACGATCTTGAAGTAGTTTGTGACCATTCGACCTCGTCATCCCTTGGGGTGCTCTGGTGAACAAACGTTCCCCCAGATGCTGGTGGTCACCCCTGATAAACTTGTAGGTGGCCATCAGATCACCCCTGAGCCTGCGCTTTTTCAGGCTAAAGAGCCCCAGGGCTCTCAGCCTGTCATCATAGGGTCTGCTTCCCTGACCTCTGATCATGCGCGTGGCTCTTCTCTGGACTCTCTCAAGCTTCTCCACATCCTTTTTGAATTGTGGAGCCCAAAACTGGACACAGTACTCCAGCTGCGGCCTCACTAAGGCCGAGTACAGGGGGAGAATGACGTCCCGGGATTTGCTTGAGAGACGTCCCGGGATTTGCTTGAGACGTCCCGGGATTTGCTTGAGATCATCGAGTCTGACCCCCTGCATAGGCAGG
>NW_005842970.1:24964-43235 GCF_000455745.1 Alligator sinensis | reverse complement strand
CATCGGCGAACTTGGCCAGTCCGCTTCTGACTCCAGTGTCCACATCATTAATGAAGATGTTGAACAGTATGGGTCCAAGGACAGAGCCTTGGGGGACCCCAACAGAGCCTTGAGGCAGAAGAAACTTGAGGCAGAATCGATCAAACCTACACAGGTTTCTGTAAGCAGTGTAGGTTATTTTGGGAGCAAACAGGACACATGTTCCCCCTTTGCTGGGGGAGGCATGCAGGATGCCTGCACTGGTCAAGGCCAGCAGGTTGGGTATGCTCCTGCATGTCTCCCAGCAGGCTCCATGTGCTCCCTGGGTAGCTGGAGGTTGCCGAGTGCAGCTGAGTGGCTGGGCCACTCCTAATTAGCTGTTGGGTCCATGTGGCAGAAGTCTCCATTCCCTCCTTCCTCCCCTCCCTAGCTGCCTGGCTGCAGCTGACAGTTGGCCACAGGCAGGAGGTGGGCTGGAGAGAGAATCTGTGCTGGCTCAGGTCTGGGGCAGCCAAGGTCAGATCCATGTGGCAGTAGCCTCCATTTCCTCCCACCACCACCGCCTTTCCCACTGCCTGTCTGTGAGTGACAGCTGGCCACATATAAGAGGTGGAGCTCGGGAGAGAGTCTGTGCTGGCTTGGCCTTGTGACAGCCTGGGGGTAAGATGTGCTAGGCTGTGTGTAGACAAAACAAGCATGTGTGCACGACACTTTAAAGTGGACTAAATGCCTTTGCACCACTTTAATGGTGTCGGTGTTTGTGTGCCTTGGCGGTGTATTGAGCATTAATTCCAGTCACTGTAGGAAATTCAGCAGTGTAATATGCCTTAAATTACTTGGGGTGCAGCGAACTAAAACACTTGAGGAGTTTTAGTTTGCTGCCCCTACAGCCGTGGAGTGAAGCACCAGGCTCCGTGCAGCTCCACGGCTCTGCAGGAAGCCCTGCAGGCAGCCTGGCAGCAACCTGGGAAAGTAGGGTCTGCCCAAGAAAAGTGGTGAGCCTGATTTTTCTTTTTTTCCCCTGGAGCCTGCCTGCCTGAGCTGCACGGGGGCCTGGTGCTTTCCTCCATGGCTGTAGTGCCCCCTGGGACCACCCAAGCTGGGTGCCTGCGGGAGGGTGCAACCTGGGGAGGGGTTGCACCAGCCTCCCTTCCCCCACAGTCCAGGGCCTTCTCCACCCGCCAGCAGCTCACCCTCCCCTCCCTGCCAAAGAGACAGGTAAGTCAGCAGGGTGTGTGCACGACGCGGGGGTTTAATCAGCCCTAAATTGAAGTGGTGTTTTTTAAAACCCACCACTTCAATTTAGGGCTCCTGTTTCATCTACACATGCCCCTAGGTGCTTGGCTGAAGTAGCCAAGCACAGGTTGCATGCTAGCATGCTTCCCAGGGAGGGGGAGCTAGCAGGAGGCTGCAAAGGTGCCTAGGATGCTGGCAGATAGTGATCAAACTAGAATCAATAGGGAAACTGGTACAGAAGTTTAATTTAGGTCTAACCTAAATCAATTAAGTTTGAGTGCACATCGATCCAGGTCTATCTTAGACTAGGTTCTGCCATTTTTTAATCGGTCTGTATGTGCCAAACTTCTGTTCTGTTACAGATATAGTCTGGCTTCTGATAAGTTACTTATACTTATACCAGTATACTTATACTTATACCAGTATAAGTATAATGTCTGTTACCTAGCCTATGTGGACAATTCTAGTCAGTCACCTAGACCTCAATTCTGAAAAAGCCTTTTCCTGTTTTATCTGTTATTCCTTCTTTCCTCCTTACATTGCTAACATTTTACATTCATTTCCAATGCACCCGGGGACAATACTGAGTGATTTTTTCATATGGGAGTAAAAAAAATAAAAAGGAAAATCTCATTAAAAACTGCATCACTGTTTAAGTTCCCCAAAGAGATGAAAAATATTTGACTGCTCAACCAATTCTCTTTCCTCCTATCCAAATATATCCTCTTCCTGTTCAAAAAAATATGCCAGATTTCTTGAGATGTAACCTTTCTCAGCAATACCTTTTCTAGAAATAAAACTTCTTATTTTTGTTATATAATCTTCTAAAAATCTTGCTGGGAAACAATACAATACTCTTCCATGAACTATCAATAATTCAGTAAACTGGCCAGGTCACAGGTCAGGATGGTTCACTCTAAGCACATATTGAATATAACACCTCCCTTGTGCAGGCATTTGCCTTCTCCTCACTCTGTCCAGTACACCAACAACTTAACTGATGATTCTTGAAGTTGCTGAATAGTACTTGGCTACTGTTTGGCAGGGGAATGGGATTGCAGAGAGAGCTAATATTAGTGCTGCTAAATAAATAGAGATTTGCTGTCCTGCATGAATAACATCATTTTGAGATCCCAACTCCCAAGACACTATTAAAAATGTTGTGGTCCTGAAATGATCTATACCATTTATTTTTGACAAAAACCTGTTACAATATTTCCAAAATAAAAAGATGGGGGGAGGGGGATTGCCTCAAAATCAATGTAGAGTAAAATATGTAAAATGTTCAAAGACTGAAATGTATAGACAGAATTTTGAACTTATTAAATGAAATATTTCAATTGATAACATCCAATATTTGCATTTTAATTTTACATTTACATTTGCATTTATAATTTTTTTAAAAGAGTGTTTTTTTCTTTTACATTTGATTCAGGCCAGGAATTGTTGGTCCAGATGCTTTACAACCCCCAAATTCTCAGGAGACAGGAAAATCAGTGTCTTGCTCCACTTTGACCCTGATAAAAAGTGAGTTTCGTTTTTAAAAATGTTTTTACAAATTCCATTCATCTGCCTTGATACTCCCCTGCCATATCAGTGGCCTTTATTTAATCTCTGACCCCATGATGCCTGAACTTCCCACAAATCTGGACAAAGTTGGTGTTGCAATGTTAGCAGCTTGACTGCAAATCAATCAAAATGATTTTGAAAGTACATGTTGGGAATAAAAGAAAAGGCTAAAGGTGACATTTTGGCCTGGGGGCTTTCTTCATGCTGTGGGAATATAAAGCATATTTTTCCCCCTTATTGCCTGAAGAAAAATTTCTGGAGGGCAAGGACAAAAGTGGTATTTCTATATGTACTGATCTATATACAGGATCAGTCTGCCTTCATTCACTGCTGGCACTAGTATTGCCTACGGCCATGGGTATGCTTTAAGTTCATTTAAATTAGGCACAGACACTGGGTTCATGGTGTGAATTATTAGACAGTTCTCTACTTAGGCACCTTCCTGATATTTTGCATCTGAGACATGAGTAACACAAAAAAAAAATGAACTAGATTTTTCCTCTGAAATGGATGCTGGCTACTGTTTGGCTGAACGTGTATTTCATACTTTTCTTTTTCTCCACTATAATACTTTTTGTGTGCTTATACACAAACGATTCTCTATTCCCAAATGGAAAGGCTGTAAGGAGGAAAAGTAGCCTCCTCTGAAAGCAAGTAAAAGGTTTATGGCCATCTTCAACATTTATTACCCTGACAAAAGATCCCTGGGGCCCCAGATTGCTCAGCATAACTGGGTAGGATTCATTATTTTACAGCTTCCAACATTAATAAAAGTGAGGAATTCTGAAGGAAGGGGTGATGTAAATGCAAATAGACAGATTCCCTCTATTTGTCTCCTTACATGTACATTCCTGAGACAACTGCTGAGCTTTTACTTACAAGCAAAGTTCAAGGTCAGTCTTTCTACCCAAGGTTTCATAGTATAGATTTAATCCCTTGAAGAAAATAGGCTTTTTTACTCAAAGAAAACACTTCATTTTATTTAGTTTCTTGTGTTTAGTTTCTTTTCTACTGCAAATGAAACTAGCCTTCTTGTGGTGTAATGAATTGTTGGTTCAGGAAGACTTGATTATAAGAAATACATTGAAAGAACTATTCAGAAGAATCTTGCTGTAGCTCAGAAGAAGTGCTTGACATCAAATTTTATGGAACAGTATCCCAAATGATCTGGAGACCTATTTGTAATGTCCAAGTAGGTGTTCTAGCAATCTCATGAATGACTAGAAAAGCAAGCTTACCTATTATAAGTTTGCACTGTATTAATTGAATTTCCTCCAACTTTTGTTTATTATCAAATATTATTTTCAAGATTTGGAATCATGTGGTCCTACCACTCTTAAACTAGATCCTTGCAAGCATTTGCCACCCTGGCCCTATTAAATTCAGCTCCTGAAATGTTTTCTCCAGGAGTCTGAGAGTAATTTAGGACACTTAAAACAAGTTCTTCAGAGTAAGCCATTATTTGTGCTTTCAACCAAAGGTGAAAAGCACAAAATTCACAAGAACAAAGATGAAAAAAGGCCTATATACATAATTTCCTTCAGTTATATCTCAACTCTTTCTAGCAGTCTCTTATAAGATCCATTCAAAACAGTTACTTCCACCTCTAACCTGAAAGAAGGAGACTATTGGCACATTTACACATGCTCCTGACTGCACAGTTGTTACTGCGTAGTCATTTAGTACTTGCTGAAGCTGTGCAGTAACTGCCATTACTGTGCTGTCCTGGAGGTGCATGGGTTGTTTCTGACCCTACTGTGCAGTAGCAATGGGCTACTAATAGTGTCAGCATCATGGTTCATGCCTGCCAATGCTACATCGCTGTAGTGACAAGCTACATTGATGTAGCTTGTCGCTATGGCGATGTAGCATCTTGTGTAGATATGCCCTGCTTGTGGCATCTTCTATCTGTGACCCACTTAGTCCATATGTTAGCCTATGCTTGTTGACAATCCAGTCTTCCTCACTTCCTGACTGTTAGTATCTTTCAGGATTATAATACTCTTTGATCCCAGTTTGAATCTAGGAAAAATAAACTGTGCCAACCTTTTTTAATATCTTCCATCTTGTTTCCCCTTTGCATCCCCTATGACAGTATGTCTTCCATTGTTTAATTGTTCTCTATGGGCATTGATACACATGCTCCAGGAGGCAGGGAGGACAGGGAGATGCTTTAATTAGAGTGGCTCTAAAAGCCACTCTAATTAAAGAGCCCAGAGCATCACGTGTATCCCCATACTGAAAAATGATGGCAGGGGTGCTCAGGGGTGCTTTAGTTAAAGCACCCTTGTCACCATTTTTCAGCATGAGGACACTGATACACATCACACTGGAGTCTGCTACAGCATGCTAATTACCACACTCCAACAGACTCAATTAATTGAGTCTGCTCTGATACGCTGTAATCAGTGTGACAGTGTGTCAGAGCAGCCTTGATGCGTGTGTATAGGTGCCCTATAGTACGGCCTCCTTTGATTTAAGTCCATACATTCAAGAGAAAAACAGGCATATGTATTTAAAGAAGAATGTACACAATGTCTTCATTCTTCACAGGATAGTTAGAGGAAATGTGCAGTCCCATAGAATAAGCAAATCTAAAATATCCTGTTGTTTTCAGGGGCCCCTACAGGCTAGGAAATGGAACCTTCCTCAAATCCTCCTGTTCCTGGCAGATACACGGGGACTGACAGAGAATACTTCAGAAAGTTAAATTAAAATGAGATATTCTTAGCGGTTCATCATGGAACTACAGAAGTGGTATGATAGTGTGACAGTATAGTGACTGGGTATAAGAGGGCTGTTAATTGAAATAAGTTTAATGGAGGTTTTTATTATGTAATATTTAGCTTTGACCTCACTTTGCATTGCATCCAATTATTTAATTTTATTCTTAAAAACGTCAGTAGGATTTTTTTGTTTTCTGAGAAAACATTGGAAAGCAAGAAAATGAGGAACTTGTTTTTCTGAGTGATGGAAAACCTGAATACGTTTTAAAAATGGTATAAAATCTATTTTTATAAGAATTAGCAAGGGAAGACAATTGTACCCTTGCTTTGTAGAACTGATAATAATGAGGGCTGGTCTTGCAGTTATGGTTTGGATTCAGAAATTACAGCAGGTTGTAATCTTTTCAATGAGATTTGTTCCTATCCGAAAATATCAATATACTGAAACCAGAATATTTGTCCTAACCTCAGTTTTGATTGCTGGTTCATAAGGTAAGCTTCTTGGTCCCAAGGTGGACTTATTGACTGGCTTTCTCACTCTCTTATCCATTGCTTAGGGCAGTGAGACTGGGTTGTACAGCCATAGGGTCAAGCCCTTGGTCCAAATAAGGAATAAGGCAGCACTCAAACTGGAAACTGTCATAGGCCTGGCTCCTAAGCAACAGTTAATAACTTTTAAAAAAGTCTCTCCATTTTGTGAACATTTTTGACAGGTCTCTGCTTTTAAAGAAAACCAAATTTCAAACTATAATGTTTCATAAAATGGAATTATTGTTTTCTAGCAGCTGTTTTGTTGTAGAAAAAACTAAAAAATACTTCCAGCTACCATATTGTAGAAATAACATTGGCAGCAATAGGATTGCTTTAGGTAGTAAGCACTAGCCTTACAGAACCCTTTATAGGATTGGGCATAATGTCAAGCCAACTAGTGAAAAGAATTCAATGCACCAAAAGCAGGGATCATAACACTGGGCGATACAAAAAGCAGCAAATCACTACTTGGACCTCAGGTTCCAAATGACCCTCTTTTTAGAGCCTCCTTCTTGTTCATTAAAATGTTCAGCCTATTCAACTGTATATATTCATTTTTTAAGTATTCCTTACTTCTAAATTTCCCAGTAGTTATTACTTCTCTGACTACAACTGCTTTGGAGAGTTTAAATACTTGATCTCGGGGATCATATTAGATAACTGATAAATAAAATATCCAGCATGCATACTGTTCCAGCAAATACTCTCCCAAGACAGCCGAAAAAACTGTGAAGAAAAGGCATGGGACACATAAGGACATGCACAACACACACTACATTAAGTCCAAACATGAAATATCTCCAGAAATGGACAAAAAATCCTTTCCAAGTTCCGAGGCAGGTTAGGTAAATTCCAACTTCATTGCATTATAGTGATATAGCATTAAGATTATAGTCATATAATCAATGGTTCAAAATATTTTCTATCAAAATTTTCTTGTTCTAGGTAGCTGAAGAGACAGCTGAATGAAAAATAGGTCTAGACATAAATATTTGGAAGTCAGTTTTGCCATCACCATTTTACTAGCATCATAATATTGAAATTTTCTAAGTGTTTTATAGTGTTTTAAATGCCTAGTTCAGCTTAGTGTCAGTGTTGTTGTATTTTAAACTTGTTGCTATTAGATTTAAAGCTTAAGTGAGACTTCCTAAAGATAATCTTGTCTCTCTTTCACTAATCCATAGCTGAAAAAGTTGTAAGGTTAAGAAAACAAGTCAGAAATCCAAATAAATGATTAAGCATGTGTTGTCCTCCCCCCGACCCCCCCCCCCCCCCCCCCCCCCCCTCTTATTTTGTACAGTCAGGAATTAGAAATGACTGAGATGACAAACACTGTCCCGTTCCTATTCCTTCCTGGTACCAGTAGTGAAAAGTTGTGCTTTCTTTTTAAGAAGCTACTTAAGGCAAAGACACCACTTCATTTTTTTTCCATGAAAGAAAGGTAACATGGCAGTGTTTACCTGTCTTTAGTTCAAAATGTTATGACATTGCGACAAAGCTATCTGAGCTCTGTATTCATTATTGGTAATAACTGAGACAATGAACCATAGCTGAAAGATGGGTATTAACATTTTCAGTGCAGGCAAGGCCAGAGAATGAGAATTAAGCAGACTTTCCATAATATGCCTGAAAGTAAATACATCTTCTTTTCAGTTTTAGAAACCATTATGCTGCCTTGAATAGTTATTTCCTAAACAGTGATTCATTCTTTATTCAGACACATTTTTTAAATAGAAACAAAAAGAATGGACAAATATATGCTGCCTTCATAGCAGAGCATAATATCTCACTGAAATCCAATTTAAATAAGTGCAATTAAAAACTGCTTTGCTTTATTGATTAAAACATCCTATCTGCCAGTTCCAAAAATAAGGAGGCAGCTCTTTACACATTCTCCAACTGCAAACTCATTTGCTCTTTACTTCACATAACTCTAACAATGAGCTAAACACTGTGCACACTAATATGTAGACACAGTATATGCTCGAAGGAGCTAAAGTGGTAGGTGGGCATTGCACTGCTTTTCTTCCTAGCTGCAAATTTCACCCAACATAAAAGAGTTCATTGTTTATACTGGCTTCCATGAGAAACAAACATTTCATTTCTGTGTTCTAAAGTTAAAAAGATCCACGTTTCATTTTAACCACTTCTGTAACAGGCTGAGCAACATAAACATATCAATTTAGGTTGATATTTCTCATAATGTGCATTTTGAAGCTCAAAATGGACTGGAGACTGAAGCTAGGTGTAGACGTTACACTTATTGTGTGATAAGCATGCAAAAAATGCTCTACAGCTGTAACTGAACAGACAGTCATGACACATAGACCACTTTAAAAATGGTGGATCCCGCTCTAAGTTAACCGTGGATGGATATGGTATCAGACTACAGCACTTTAGGTTAGAGCACTTTATTAAAATTTGTATCAGATTCCACTGCCCATCAAAGTAGGTCATGTTTTCCCAGCATCCCAGGCAGCTTTGCATAGGGTGGTAGCTCTAAGCTCGGGCAGAGCTCATTTACTTTGCCCAAGCCCCAGGTGGGTCCAACCCCAGGCTCTCACTGATCTCAGTCAGTGACATCCTCTGATCCCAGCAGCATAAGTTCCCTCCAACCAGCTGTGAGCCACAGTTTGGTGGTGGGGAAGGAGGAGGAGAGGGGAAAGGGTCTGTGTCTTTTGACCAGCCCCAGCAGCAGGGTGCCCACAGGCTGTGCCCCCCACCATCAAGAGTCACCCCACAGACATAACACAGAGCCTGGGAGAACACCCCGCATGTGGGCACAGCCCCATCAGAACCCAGCCCTGGCAGTAGCACTCCTCCCAGGAAGCCCCAGCCCCAGCATGCTCCAGCCAAGCAGAAGCCAGTGCAGGTGGCAGTGGGCAGAATATTGGCACTAGGCCTGGATGGAGGCAACCTGTGACCTCCATGGCTCAGGCACTGCCTGCAGGTATTCAAACAACAGGCATCCAGCTTGCTGCAAGACCTTTTTGGCCCTCAGCTACAGGGTCCCAAAGTAATGGGTGTACTGGTGGGAAGGGGAACACTGAACATCCAAGCCAGGGCAGGCAATAAGATGCCCGTGGAAACCTCAGGAGCAGGTCTGGTGTGGCCAGCTCCCTCTGTGTTGGAGCTAGAGGACAATATAAATTTCCAGCCCAAAGCAAAGGGTGTTGTCAGAACCATGTTGTGTCTGCTTTAAGCCCTGGAAAAGTTTGAGGTTGTGGGGGTGCCAGCTCTGGAGTGGCTGGCAAGTGGTACAACACCACGTTTCCCCCTCCCCTCTAATCCCATCTCTCTGATCGTGAAGTTCATTGGACGCTGGCTGATTCCTATTTTCATGGTGCAGGCAGTCAACATACCAACCAGTCAGGGCAATTCCCAACCCCAGCTTCCTGCAGTTGTGACCCCATCCCAGCCCTGGACCTCCCCCCGGTACCCGAACTCCTGAAGGCAAAGCCACCCCTCTCCCCACCCCCTCCCAGAGTGTTCTTAGTAAAAGAACAGTGCTAGAAAGCCAAGGGTGGTGCATGGTAGGACTTTTGGGGGGCGCAACTGAGGTCTGGGAAAATTTTCTCTGTGTCAGGTTACGGGCTGAGCAGCGTGAAAATAGTGGGGGTGATCGCAAACTCTTTTGGGGCTGTCAGTTCACTGTAGTGGAGGCACAGGTAAAACTTGAGGTGGATTCTCATGTTGAATGGTGGTGCAGGGTTTCCTGGCGTGCTGTCAAACATATGTCCTTTCTCCAACTGTCAAGATGTTCCCAGAGTACCAAGGCTCACAGCAGGAGCATTCTATATTGGCTGGCTCTCCTCCAGGAGAACTGGAAAAGCTCATCCCTCCCAGATGGAAGAGCACACACCAACTCCAGATGCTTCCTCAGCCTGATGGAGGGTATTTAAACCCAAAAGCTTGCTAAGATTTTTTCCAGGTATTTGAGTTGGTCTAATAAAAGATATCAGATTAACCTGAAGAACATTGTCTGCCTATATCCTTAGACCAACACAGCTACAACCTACACCTCTCCACAGTTTATTGTGTCATATCTATTGGGCTAATTGCAATTTGATTTGACACTTCCTATTAACACATTTTTAGAGCATACTACTGTCTTATCATTTCAATCAACTTTTAAGCTTATGGCTTCCTCTTGATATACAAGATTAACTCATGTATTTCCTTGTAAAGCCATTGGAAGATCTTTATATAAATCTTCACAGGATTTTGCATTAGTGAAGGACAAAAAAAACAACAAAGAATATTGGACACAATGGAGGTCTTTGCTTTAATGGAGATGGTAAAGGATCAGAAGACAGAGTTTGGGAGTGTTCATAAATTATTTAACTTCCTTGCACCTCAGTTTACGGACTTGTAAAATAGAAATGCTTTGTACTTGCATGGCCTAGTTTTCCCAAGTCTAGTTCCCTCAAATCCTTTAGAATTTCTTTACAATATAATTAAATTACTTTGTATTATTACATAAAAAAGCAAACCAGGACTTTGTGACATTTGGGCATTTGCTATTTGTTGGTTAGCCAGTTTCTACTTTCTAATAATTAAAACAAAATCTCTAAAATATCTAATATTTCTCTCTACATAGTAAGAGTAAGTTTATGGGTTCTGTCCTGGAAGTGTCTCTAGAAAAAAAATAGATAAAAAGATAAGTTAGGATTTTCAAGAGCTCTCAATATTGGCCTAACCCAAATCCCCTTGCAGTTATTGGCAGATACACTTATGTGCCTCACCTACAATAAGAATGACCTTCAATCATTTTATTAGGTATTTGTATTTTTTAAATGTGTTATGATACTAAGTGGCACTAGATAAGTAAGATTTTATCCTTCATAAGAGTTCATTCATATTTTCAAATAAAATACCCAACCACCCTAGTTAATGCTATTTCTTTTCAAAGGCCACATTTTATCTATTGCCTCAATGGTTATTTAATGAAGATTTAACTGTAGTTAGTGATAAGTACGTCAGCATATGTAGCTTTAATTCAATACCTGGCTTACATCCTCCTTGAGCCCACAGTATAGTAAGCACAAGTAATTATAGTATATAATTTTGCTCAAAATTATTCGTGGGTGCAATTTAGATCATTGAGATTTTGAAAATCTAGTTATACCTGCAAATGACTTGCCTAGATCTCTAAATTATCTCAATCGACCTGTAACTGAGGACATAAAACTGCACTTAAAATTATTTGTGATCACAAAACTGCAAAATGAAACCAGTTGTAAAAACTCTGGCCTAGAATATTAGCCTAGTGCTATTTTAAACCTCATTTGTACTTTATGTCTTGTGCTTATAAACAACCCTATTCCTACAAATTAAGAGGTAATGCTGAGGGAATTAAGCAAAAGTTTTAGCTGGATGTCCTTCTGCCTTGGACTAGTGTCTATAATAGCCCTGAGAAAGTTTACCACAGCCTACAGGGTGCCATGCAGTATGATAGCTGGTTGTTGACTCCTAAAGTTATTTCTGCAGTCTAAAATAGCCAGATCACAGTGGTCTGGGCACACCTGGGGATTTCCAGGTACAAGAGTAGGAAAAATACACTGACTCAAGACCAGCTAAGGAATTCCTTAGCTGGAGAGATCTACCAGCTTCCAGCACCTTTCCACCATGAAAGGAGGCTACAGCAATCCACCTCACTTGCATTTTGCATATGCCCATGACAGGGGAGAGACCTGTGCCCAAAACATATACAATGAAATGAAATGTAAATCAATTCTGTAAATTAAAGTATAAGTTGTTTGTATTGCAAAGTGTAGAAAATGTAATAGGAAATTCCAAACATATGAGAAAAAACAGACTGCCTCAAAAAAGTACAAGTAGCACAGAGAACAATAGATAAAATACAATCAACAGCTAGGAAGCGATATTAGGCACAAATCACACTAGTTATTTTAATTCCTTTTGCCAGCTCTCTCCTCTTCCTGTCTATCTTCCTCCTGTGTTCTCACTGTTTCCCACTAATGCTGCCTCTATGCACTTTATCTGAATCCCCATAGTATTGCTTCAGGCTAACAAACAGCAGTCAACCAGGTGTAATACTTTTG
Source organism: Alligator sinensis (assembly GCF_000455745.1). NCBI lineage: Eukaryota > Metazoa > Chordata > Crocodylia > Alligatoridae > Alligator > Alligator sinensis. The sequence continues at coordinate 31,129 of NW_005842970.1, read as the reverse complement.
GCATGTTTAAAAATAACAGTTGTCAATGTGTCTGAATACTTCATGAGCACATTCTCATTCAGTTTGTATTGTGCTAGTTCAAAGTGTCAGGAACAGAGAAGGAAGATGAGAGAGAACATAAAAAGTCAGCCATGTCACTGACCTGAGATCTGACCTGGTCCATTCTTATTTTGTAATGGTGGCTGCAGCATCATTGGGGATGAATTGGAGAAAAGGTAGGAACTAAACGTTTTCATGATTAATGATCTCAAAAAAACAATAATGGGATTTTCACAGTTCCTGATGGTCAACCTTTTCTACAGAAATCATTGGGACATGGGCAAAGATTGAATGCCATTCAGATGTGTCTAGCATTGCTGGGGAAGAGATAAAATCTATTAAATGATGCCAATCACTAATGAAATAAGTATTTGGCTGACATTAAAATATGTTCTGGAGGGATGAAGGGGATCTGGGAATGTTCCTCTAGATGTCCAGACTGGCATATTTAATTTCCTCCCATTAATTTTCTGCTGCAAAAATTATCTTCAGTCAATCTGGGTCACCACAGAAGGGTATCTCTTACATTTAATTGTTGCTAAATACTAATTGGTCTATAAGGAGATTCATAACCACATTTCATTTGTCAATTGAAGCAGCGCAAATCATATACTAACACAATCCTAGCCAAAAGGGTGTGGGAGTTTAAATCTTTTATCTTAATTGAAACACAATAAGAGTGCTGTGGAATTCAGTTTTCTATATTGTACATCAGTGGTGTTATGAAAAATGCATTCACTGCATGTCTTCTGTATAAGATACTGGATTTACTATAAAGGATGAGGTGTACTAAATGTTGTAGGCTTCATTTAATTACAGATCTAATAGATACCAAGATAGTTAATGATCTTGGATTGTTGATAAATGTATCTCATTAACATTATTAAAAGGAAGTTTAGAAACTTTTTGTTGTTGTCCTCATGGTGTTTCATACAGTTATAAAGAAGGCACTTGGGCTCCTGTTCAACTACCTTATTGTCATAATTATAAAGTGAGTGTGGAGAAAGGAAAGGAGTACAAAAGGAAAGATTTGTTGCTAGGGAATAGAAGCTCCTAGGAGTGTATGTCTTCACCAGCAGAAGAGGGAAGGGCATGGTCAAGATCAGAGTGAAGAGAGTACACTAAAATAGAAACAGACTATATTTTAGTGATTCTAGCTTAACTAAAACAATTCAATTTGGTATAAGTCACTGTCTTGCTTTCAGGATGCTTTTACCTCCAACAAATATGCAAACCAAATATGATAATGGTTATGTTTCCCTAGAGCTCCTTGTCTGAATACCAATCCCATCCCATCTTTTTGTGGATGTCAGGACTACCCTTAAATGTTCCCTTTTCAAAGCTGAGTAATGCCTAATCACTACAACAAGGGACTGCCTCCCAGAACTAACTGAAGTTTTGGTGGGTATTCACTTTTAAAAACCCAAGCAGATTTCTGACTTGGTGGGGTCTCTCTTTAGTGACACCCTTTGGACAAGGTAAGGCAGAGCTTTAAGGTCCCTGCATGGGAACAGAGGTCCCATCAGAAAATGTGAGCATTACTCAGGCATGCGGGGATGAACTCGGGAAGGCCAAAGTGCAACTGGAGTTGCAGGCAGCAAGGGTTGTGAAGGGTAACAAGAATGGTTTCTACAAGTATGTCAGCTACAAGAGGAAGATCAAATAAATTGTGGGTCCCTTACTGAATGGGGGAGGCAGCCTAGTGACTGATGATGCAGAAAAGGCTGAGGTACTCAATGCCTTTTTCACCTCAATCTTCACAGGCAAATTTAGCTCCCAAACTACTGCACCTGGCAGCACAGCTTGGGAAAACTGTGGGCAGCCAACAGTGGTGCAAGAACAGGTTAGGGACTATTTAGAAAAGCTGGATGTGTACAAGTCTATGGGACTGGCAAATGTGTATAAGTCCATGGAAAAGGCAAATATAGTGCCCACCTTTAAGAGAAGGAAGCAGGGGGATCTGTGGAAACACAGAATAATCAGCCCTGGAAAAAAATCATAGAATATGTCCTCAAGAAATCCATTTCCAAGCACTTGGAGAAGAAAGTGATTAGGAAAAGTAAGCATGGTTTCACCAAGGAAAGTCATATCTGACTGACCTGATTGCCTTCTATGATGAGATGACTTGCTATGGATGCAGGGAACGCAGTGGACATGCTATACCTTAAACTTCGATACAGTCTCTCACTACATTCTTGCAAGCAAGCTAAAGAAGTATAGGTTGGATGAAGGGACTGAAAGGTGGATAAAAAACTGGCTGGGTCATAGGGCTCAGAGGGTAGTAGTCAATGTCTCAAAGTCTAGTTGGCAGCCTGTATCAAGTGGAGTCCTCAGGGGTGAGTCTTGGGGTCAGTTTTGTTCAATATCTTAATCAACAACCTGGAAGATAGAATGGAGTTCATTCTCAGCAAGTTTGCAGATGACACCAAGCTGGGAGGGAGTAGTAGATATGGTGGAGGGTAGGGCTAGGATCCATAGAGACCTCAGCAAATTGGAGGATTGGACTAAAAGAAAGCTCACAAGGTTCAATAAGGATAAGTGCAAATTCCTGAACTTAGGATAGAAGTCTCCCGTATACCAGTGTAAGTCTGGCTATGTAGCAGCTCTGCAGAAAGGGACTAGGGAGTTACAGAGGAGAACAGGTTGAATGTAAGTCAACAGTGTGCCCTTGTTGGGAAGAAGGCTACCAGCAGAATTCATTTGCAGAATTGCCAGAAGATTGAGGAAAATGATACTTCCCCTATATTCCTCACTGGTGAGGCCACATCTGGAGTACTGTGTCCAGTTTTGGGTTCCCCACTACAGGAAAGATGCAGACAAACTGAAGAGAGTCCAGTGGAGGGCAATGAAAATGGCTAGGTGGCTGGGGCACATAACTTATGAGGAGAGGCTTATGGAACTGCTCTGAACTGTCTAGAGAAGAGAAAACTGAGATGGGATTTATTAGCAGCCTTCAACTACCTGAAGAGTCATTACAAAAAAGACAGAGCTAAACTGTTCTCATTAGTGGCAGATGACAGAACAAGAAGCAGTGGTCTTAAGGTGTAGCAAGGAAAGTTTAGGTTAGATATTAGGTAAAATCTTTCTCACTAGGAGGGTAGTGGAACAGCACTGGAACAGGCTACCCAGAGGGGTTGTGGAATCTCTATCCTTAGAGGATTTTAAGACTTGGGTAGATAAAGCTTTGGATGGAATGATCCAGTTAGGGATGGTCCTGCTTTGAGCAGGGGCTTGGACTACCTGACCTCCTGAGGTCCCTTGCAACACTTTAGTAACTCTATAAGTCATGTATAATGGAAGATATAATGAAATGATCAGTGGAGCAGTTGTGTGGATTAGCAATTGAAAGGTACTTCTCCTTCAACCTCTGCTATTTCTGCAGTGATGTTGTTAGCTTTTGGAGAGGGTCTAGAAGAAGGAACCATATTTTGACTGGAGGAAGACTTTTTTTTCCAGAAACTGTAAATAACTGATGTTCAGATAACTGCAATTCAGATTAGCACATTTTTCAGAGCATGAAAATGCCACATACATTATAACAGATTATGTTTTTGGTCCTCTACATAGGACTGGAACATGAGAGTGAATTTGTGGTTAATAAATTACATTTAGATGAGTCCAGGGGAATTACCTTTTTTTTAATAGTCACCTTTAAGTAAATCAGATAATAATATAGGGAAAACAAAACATGCACTCAATTAATGAAAATTAATGATTCACACACAAAAAAAGGTAAGTCATTGGAAGCACAATGATTAATAAGAAAGCTATTTTGGGGGTGCAATTTCTTTATATAGACAGTGCCCAAGTGAACTACATTTTGTTTGTCATGTGGTTCCTTTTTAGCTGGCTCCAGATTTTTTAATCCTAAATGCATTTAGTACTGCTGTAGAGTTCCTATTTCTTCTTGGTCTCAAATTTTTGTTGCTGTTTGTTGGTTTGCTTGCTTGAATTCTAGCTCTCAGCTGGAGAAGTTCTTTTGGGAGCAAATACTAGCAACAGTGCCTCATGGGTATATAACCAACTGACATGCAGTGTTATAGGATATTGCAGGCAGCATCCATCACATAGGAGGATGATCTCATGCTTTGAAACCCCCAATGCGCAGTAACAGCATCAGAAAGACTGGAGCATTTTCTTCAGTGCAATTATTTCAGCCAATCCTCTAGTCACATAAAGTCACATAGCAGAGCAAAATTGTTTTGTTTTTAAGCTTTACTTCTACCATAACCCCTTTCTTTGAAAATGCTTTCCTTTATCATTATCCACAGTTGCTATACTGTTGAAATAGAATGCTGAATATAGTTTGGATGCTGAAAAATGATAAACCTTACTTAAATGAATGAACAAAGTAACTGAAAAGGATAATTTTTTTAATAAGCATGAAGATTTTGAGGAATACTGAGCATTATTTTTACATAGAAAAAAATTCCATGAATTTTACAAAATTAATTAAATAGCTTCAGTCAAGTCCAGCAACTTTACATAGTCACATGAACATGCTTGGCTATTACATCTGAAAGTTTACTATGGTGACTATAGTAGGTTTTTCCTTTTTTTGACTTAGAGTCATAAGTCATCTCTTTCATTGTCATTCCGGCAGCCACGACATAACAAAAGAGGTCAGCTGTAGTAGAGTTAGGAAAGATTTTGCTAAGTATATTTTCAAAATGCCCACTTATCCATTAAGAATCAAAGGCAAAAAGTTTTCTGAGAAATAAAGAATACAACAACATACAGAGGCTCTTTAGTTAAGGAAACAAATGTTGTTAATATTTAGAGCAAAGAATAGCGAGCCACAAAAGTTTTGCATTTCTGATTAGACAGGGAAATCTAATATGACAAAACGCATGCACATTAGACATTTTAAAGCTAAAATAGCAACTAGAGCCCATAACATATCAAAGATTCATCCTGGACCAGCAGAACAATTATTTTCAAAAACTTCTGCAAATCCTGTTCCATTGCAAAAGCATTTTTCCTGAGCCCCAATTCCCTAAACTTTATTTAAGTCGAGTTCCCCCTACATTACATTTCTATCAGAAATATATACAATGTGTGATGCATCCTTGGAAAAAAATCTAACTTTTGGCTTTATAATAAAGGCCCATCTCATAGCATTTAATCAATTTCTATGAAGAAATACTTTACAGATATTAGTCTCCTTCAGTTAATAAATGTGTTTACAAATCTGCACACCAGTTTCTTTCACACATGAATTATCAATATTATTTGAGGATAGATACCATGCCACCTTTCAAGTTTGGATTCTTCCTAATTACCTGACTTGAATAGCTAGTAACATCTTCCCAGGCTCGGTGGGCCGGATTCTATTATGTTGTTGTAAGAGGGGTAGAGAAAAGCCACAGAATGCTCCAGGCATCAAGCTGGATGTACCCTAGAGCTCACACAGCTGTTATACACCAGCCCCCTTTATGAATCTGTGGCTATCTTAATTGTTGCAGGATCCAAAAATATGCCCTCTAAGACCAGAAGGATCTGTTCCACCAGTCAATACTGTAAATATTCACTCCTGCAACACGTATTGGTCCTTCCAGGCAGACTGCCAGATTTTGGTTTGTAATCATTTTTGCTGTTGGACCTTTAGTGCAAAGAGTTGCTGACCTGTTAGGACTACAGGTCACTAGTATGTGTCACAACCCAAGGGTGTGATTTTTGTTTGTGTGTGCTTCAGCACTGCTGAATTATTTCCCGCCATTTGTAGCTTTCTTTGCAGGGTGCATTTCTTCGTTGCAACACAGAAATGCACGTTGCAAGGAGTTCCCGCCATTTGTATTTAAATTCGTGCCCCACTATTGGTCAGTTCTAAATTATTCCTACGTGGCGGCTAGCGATTGGCTTGCTAGCCGTATAAGAGGGTTGAGTGGTTTCCGCCCAAGTTGGAGGACTCCACAAACATCAGGAGGAAGAGACTTCGCGTCTCGTGAAGATCTCTAAGCGTTGCGGAGCCTATTGGAACCAGCGTGAATATCAAGAAGGCTACAGGGGTCTGATCAGCCTCTCCCCGTCGCCGCCTAATCCCTCGACGTACCCTTCCCTGCACGCAAAGTTCCACGGAGCCTCGACAACTTCATGTGAGTGAATCCAGAGCTCTGTCCGAGTCCT
>NW_005842970.1:562-23111 GCF_000455745.1 Alligator sinensis | reverse complement strand
GGAGGACTCCACGAACATCAGGAGGAGGAGACTTCACGTCTCGTGAAGATCTCTAAGCGCTGTGGAGCCTATTGGACCCAGCGTGAATATCAAGAAGGCTACAGGGGTCTGATCAGCCTCTCGCCTCTCCCCGTCGCCGCCTAATCCCTCGACATACCCTTCCCTGCGCGCAAAGTTCCACGGAGCCTCGACAACTTCGTGTGAGTGAATCCAGAGCTCTGTCCAAGTCCTTAAACTGGGACTTAAGCGAAGTTTTCCTGGAAGTTTTCCAGCCTGCACCGTGACCATCTACGGTGTAAGTAAACAATCTTAAATCAACCATTAAGCGTCCGTGCCTAATTCTAGTGTGCCGCCTGCCTTCCCCGACCCGGCGTGTCTGGGCTGCTGGCCACAGCCCGCCGCGCGAAAAAAGGGCCTCGGACCGTTCCCGGCCCGCACAGTATGCAGTTTAATAAGGGGGCACATACTTTACTGCTGTCCTGTTTCAGGTTTTTAGGCTTCATAGATCCTCAGATATGCTTGTCCTTGGTTACATAAATTGTCACTGTAACCACATAGTTCCTATCATTAAAGTGAACAAGTCTGTTCCAATCTTTTGCCTGGCTCAGTAGTATAGTTGATACACTTGTTGGGTTGTATTAGGCATGCCTCCTTTTTTTAGGCGGGAAGCATAGATCCATCTCAGCCCACATGCAGACCTTCCCAGGAACCAATCTACAATCATGCAACTTTAAGCCACGTGATTGTGGCTTGGGTCGCACTTGTGCAGTCATTCGTTAGTGCCAGGAGCTACACTGGGAACATGATTTCAGCCAGTCAGGGGAAAGGAGGCTAGTGGGTCCGTGGGGGAGTTTGGCCAGATTGCTGGGAGTTGGCATGTCTATGAGGTTGTTTAAAATTGATGGGACCTAGGGAAGTGCTGTCTGTCCAGGAATGGGATGGTCAGAGTGGGACAGAGGTAGGAAAAGCACAACCCTGGGGCTTTGCTCTGAACATGTACACATATTTGGTAGTTCAAGGTAGCCCATACCCAATTTAATTTAATGCACCTCCTCATCTGAACTAAGATTAGTCTAGCCATTTTTTGCCCAATATGATCTCCCCCAACGTATGTACAGTTCAGCACTTAGACCTAACCTTGGTTACATCAATCTAAGTGTAACATCTACATATAACCTCACACTATGAGTTCCTGTATCTATGACAATGTGTGGCCAATTCCCTTTAACAAGAATACTGTTTTGCAGGGGTGACTGATGCCTCCTGAGTCTGGAGGGGTACAATTTGTGGGTGGGCCCGGGGGCGGGCCAAAAACCCCATCTCCATTCCTATACTTCTTTACTGTGGCTTAGTGTGTCCAACCCACCCCCCCCCCCCCCCCCCCCCGCCTCCCCTCCCAACATGCCACCAGCCCTCACAGCAAAAAACTGCCCCATCCTGAGCGGTACTGAGTTGGGGGCCAATCTCGGAGGGGGCACATGCCAGCCCATGCAGCCCCTACCAGTTGCTTGTGCTGTTTTGCACTCACAACTCATCCCTTTCCTAGTAGTAGGCGATAACTTCCTGTGGCACTTACCAAACCCTAGAGTATGACCTATTTTACTGTTTGTAGCATCCCATCCTGTTCAGTGTATAGTAGGCCTATCTTGAGGCTCCCACCAGAAATGTAAAGGTGTTATAGTATGTTTATAGGCTCATTCTTCTGTTCCACAGAGCCATTTGTGATGAATTGGAAAATGTGCCTTGCTATCAGTAGTGTCCTTCCTGGACACTATTATGTTCTCAGATTCATTACACTGAGCCCTCACTAAATTTTGTTGTCACTTGAATGTAACAACAATGACTTCCTCAAATGACTTATGCTCAGACTTGTGACAAAGATTAAATTTTTGATCCATTCCATAGTGTGCAGCCAGAAATTCCTGTGCTATCTGAGCATATTCTCTTTTCTTCTTAGTTTGTAAGGTCTTTGCATCAGTGTATGCTTCTAGGTGTCACACTGTAGTTCTAGATGCTCCCCAGGGTTTTAGAAATATAAGACTGGTCCTCATTGTCCTCTCTCTCATGGAGGAACATTTGTTGTCAGACAGCAAATGCATGGCTTGCACAGCAATGGGTGACATTCCAGTGTACTAGCTATTATAAACTCTAGGTGATAATATCTTTTGGTGATAAGAAACTAAGGAAAAACTCTGCATTTGCCTATTGGCCTCAGAATTATTCTATAGTCTATCACTCTTCTCCAGTAATACTGTGGGTTATCAATTTTGCTGGAATTACTTTGCAATCAACTCTACAATTTGGGTGGGTTCAATAGCATAGTTACTACCATAGCTGTAAATATGGAAGTCAGTCTTCTTCTGCAGTGTTTGCACATTGATAGTCTTTGCATATGCTAGTCACATTGTAAATATACTCCTCTTCATTGGAAATCTTTGCAACCTGTGTCATTGTACATAACCTAAAAAGCAAAAAGCAGCTGTATGGGCAGCACTGGTGCATAACCAGTCTGTTTCCCACACACTCTGCCTTATTACCCATGAGTTGGACATTTCCCTTTCTACCCTGTTGCCTTCCACGGTATCACCTTTGGACCATGTTGTCTGTGGAATATAATATCTGTCCTACTTTCTAATTTCTTTTTGTTTTAGCCTGTGTACTTCTGCATTAGTGACTGTCTTTGCTTTTATACTTTTCCTGAATAGTTGAATTGCCCTTTCTTAGTTGGAGATATTTATCTACGTTTCAAAAGTCTCTACTGAAATAGGATCACTTGTCCCATATGATCCTGTCTTTAATAAGGGACTCTTCAGTTTTTCTAAGTTATATATAGATACCAGAATTCTCAATTTTATAATATTAATTTGTATTCTCTCTTCTGTCCCTTGGTTTCAGATATTATAGGTAGTATCTCACTACAGGCTCATTTTGTCTTGGGGCAAAATATTCAACAAACACCTTTATCAACTCCACGACTTCTCAAAAATGAACCCTAACAAGTTTCTGCTGCTTCTTATCCATTTTTACCAATAATTTAAGAGGTTTATTTTTTATTTTTTTCCTTGATAAGCTCAGTCTTCAGTCCTTGCTTTCACTGCGTCACTGGTTGGACAATGTGTGTTGTGTGAAAATACAGCATTTCCAGTTTCCATAGTACCTCCATGTTGCCTGTCTTTTTCTGTATTCATCACACTTCTCTTTACTCTTCTTTTTCTCTACATTGAATGCTGCAAATATATTTCTTGGACCATTTCTGAGTAAAATCTAGGAAGGACTCTACGCTTGTAAAACTAAATATTACAAACTTTATTTATTACTGTGTATAATAAATACAAACTAGCACTATGTGAGTTTCTACAATTAATGTTAATAGCTGTAAAATAATTAACATTAAAATTCCCTTGTTCCTCCCCAGATAATCAAATCCTGAGTGCCTTTAAAAATAAGAACACATGCCTCCTCCAACAATCATTTTTCCTCTCAAACTGAGACACGATACAATATTATTTATCCTGTGAACATAGAGTAAAAACAAATTTTGGTAGGAGCTATACAAATGCATAAAAAAGACTGTTTCTGTTTAGTTCTTAAGAATAAGGAGCCTGATTCTCTACTGCTTGTCATGTTTTACAGTCATTTAAACCACACCTTCATGGTTCACAGACTGCAGGAGATAGAAGTTATCTATGGACCTTACAATGCTTTAAATCCATTTCTTTCTGCTCTAATCCTTTGCCTAATGACCCTGCTTGAAAGGACTCTTGGAATTCCTATAAAATGGACACCACTGGGTCCAGTGGGCTGTCCTTTACCTTGTAGACATAAACTTTACTGCAGAGCTAATTCAGGAATACAGGTTTTCCGTTTCCCATGGAAAAATGGAGAAAACCACAAATTTCCTGCTTTGCAAAGAGCTCTTGCAGACTGGCAGAGTTCCAGCCTGCAAGAGCTGATTGCAAAAAGGGCAGGAAATCCCCACCCCTGCCCAGAGGGGCAGGGGAAGGGGGAGGGGGAAGGGCGGGGCCTGAGGCTTTTAATCAGTCATAACGGTTGGGTCAGGCTCACTTTCCTTCTGGAGGCTGTAAGGTATATGGGACTTGAAGCAGGCTAGGGGAACAGCTGGCTGGGGCCTGCACTGGCTGGAGGCTGAGGGGTCAGGAAGGTGTTGGGGAAACACACAGAGTGCCCAGTCAGCTGCACATGGAATGCAAACAGCTTGATTGGCCCGACCTGGCTCTGTGCTTCCATGTGTGGCTTCCCTTAAGGGCATAGAGGAGCTGAGCCAGGTTTGGCCAATCAAGTTGCTCACATTCCATTTGCTGCCAGCTGAGCACTCTGCGTCTATCCCCAACAACTCCCCACTCCCCGCCAGAGTGCCCAGCTGGCTGCATGTGGAACGTGAGTGGCTAGATCTGCCTGACTGAGCTCGGCACCTCCATGCCCTTAAGGAAAGCCACACATGGAGGTGCTAAGCCCGGTCAAGCTGATAAAAGTGGCTTGCGTTCCATATGCAGCTGTCTGGGCACTCCGGCAGGGAGCAGGGAGGTGTTGGGGGAACCCCTAGAGTGGCCACCCAGCCAGCAGTGCATGAAACTGGAGTGGCCTTGGAGTGGCTGCCAGTGCCACTACCACACCTGCTGCTGTCGTGCCCCACACCACTTGTCTGTGGAGCCGTGTAGCTGCAGAGCTGTGCCAATGGAGTTTGCCTGCAGAGCCATGCGGCCAGCTGTGGGAAGGCAGCACAGGGCAGGGCAGTGGCAATGGCAGTGAGGTGGCAGTGGCTCCGCAGGCAAGTGGTGCAGCCAGCCAGGGTGGAGGAGGCCTCACATGCCATGGCTACCACCACACTGCCCCTGCCATGCTCCATTCTGCCTTCCCACAGCTGACCTCATGGCTCTGCGAGCCATACACAAGCCGTCCAGTGAGCCGGATGAGGGAAGGACGCTCGCACATGGCAGCTGCCATCACACCACTGCCACCGCTGTCATGCCCTGCACCACTTGCCTGTGGAGCTGTGCGGCTGCAGAGGTGTGCCCATGGAGCCATGAGGCCAGCTGCAGGAAGTCAGGGTGGGCCATGGCAGCAGTGGTGGTGGCAGCTGCCATGTGCGAAGCTCTCTCCCACCCAGACAGCTGTGCCAGTTGCCTGTGGGGCCACTGCCACTGCCGCTGCCGCGTCCCATGCTGCCTTCCTACAGCCAGCTGCACAACTCTGCAGCCAAGTGGCATGGGCCACAGCAACAGCAGGTGTGGTAGTGGGGGTGATGGCCACCATATGTGAGCTCACCCGCCCGGCTGAGCGGGTTTTGTGCAGCACTACTGCCCTTACCCCCAACCCAGCCCTGCTCCTGGGAGTGGGCATAGACACAAACTCCCCTCCCCTTCATTCTCAATCTGCCCTCCCCAGCCCCTGCCCTTCCCCCCATACACACTTACCTGCTGGGGGGGGTGTGCCTGTGGGACTGTTGTGGGGGGACTGGGGTGCACCAGCAGGACTGTGGAGGCTGTGAGGTGCAGTGAGGGGTACCACCAGGTCCAGGGGAGCTGTGGGTGAGGGGCTTTAATTTTAATCATGGAATTTGTGAGTTTTATCACAGAATTCACAGTTTTTTATCAAGGAAAACCAGGATCCCTGGTGACCAGGGTGATTGCATTTTGCTTGCAACCCCTTCAGTGCCTGCTCTTTGCTAGTGAGCACCTCCCATGGCCACAGTTGGCCTTTTCTTTCCTGCATCAGATGAGGGACATCAACCTTGATTGGGAACTTTATCTGTTGGATCCTGGTCACCTCAGTGGGGATGCCCTCCCACCCTTCTACCACAGCCTCACCCAGACATGGTAGGCCTACCTCTGACTGAGACCCCAGGGCAGGCACCTGTGATTTCCAGAACTGCTACAGGAGCCCCTGGTCCATAACTTGACCTTGTAGCAAGGGCCTAATCTCTGGAACCCTCATTGCTTCCTTGGTCTGGTCGCATACCACCAGTCTTGCCTACTCAGCTAGATCTGACTGGCTTTCAGCTAAAGCCCTGGCTGACCTTGCACTTCATCCACTTTGTTTCAAACCTCTTCACTGAAGTGAAAGCTGCCCTCCCCATACCTGAGCTTTCTGCCCTGGAAAACCACCTGTGCACACAACAAGACCTCCCTGATGGCAACTCACTAGACAACCTCTCCCCCTACCTCCCTCATTGCTGCTGGTTTATCTGGCTGTCATTAGAGTGGCAGTACCCTGATGTCCCTTTCCATGCCCAATGAGAAAAGTGGTGGGATTTGCTTTGAGATTCTACCTGGGAAGGCACTGTATAAGTAGACAGTCAAAGTGCACCATGATCATGTCCTTGAAACCTGCCGTGACACTACTTGGAGACAGCACCCTTTGGCAGCAACACCAGAACAAGGCTGCCAGGCCCTGGTTCACCTGGTACAAGCTTCCCATTGCCAAAAGAACAGGCAAGCTCCAGTGGCAGCTACTTCATGGGGCCATAGGCACCTTTGTCTCCCACTTAGACCCCATGGCATTAGGGGCCTGTCCTTTCTATGAGGAGGAAATAGAGGAGACTCTCTTCTATGTGCTCCTGGACTGTGTTCAGCTGCAGCTGCTTTCTGCTGCTCTCAGCACTGTGTACATCTTCTTTTTCCCATAAGAAGCAGCCAAAGGGAGTGTGACTTGCCTGGCCAATTTCCTGCTAAACCAGGCCAGATGACTCTGAAAGGACACAGAAACAGACTCACAGGGGCCAGCTCCAATGACATCATCCAACCCTTCTGCTTCTTGGTCCAGGCATGTGTCACATTTGAATTTGAATTCTTCACTTTGCAATAAAATGTGGACCAGTTTGTGTTGATTTGGACCATCAAGGATCTAAACCACCTTGCACTCTGCAAGGTGGAAAATGGCTGGCTGGTCCTACACGTGTAACTCCATGAGGGGGTGCAGGAGGGAAGTGATTTCAGTCTCTGATGGCATGGTGTTTTTGTCTCTAACACGTTTCATGCTCAGCACCTGGGAGGGCCACATACCTTTGCATTTCCACCATTTGCTTTTAAAAAGTTTATAATAAAGGTTTACAAAGTTAAAAAAAATCTTTTGACATTGATAAATACTGAAAAAATGCTATGCATAGGAATACTGATTTATATTATTAAAATATTTTAAAAGTTCCATTATGCAGTTTTTTCAGGTAATAGATGGTGAGCTAAATGTAGAAAATAAAATTTGAAAACTATAATATCTCCACTAGCTTCCCCTGGCTTCTTAATTTGATATTAACCTCTTTTATGAGGCTTATAGTGTGAAGTCTGAAAACATAACTAGCATTGTCTTTGCTATATACTTAATCACATGAAATGTGAAAGGTACAGTATGTGGTATAAATTGGAAAATTACACAGTGGCTGGACTGTTAATGCTAATGGTTTCACTCAATTATAGATGTATTTTGTATTATTGTAACTAGCTCATAAATAGCATTATGTGACCTCACAATTTATTTCTTTATGAGTTAGCACAGTTCAGTTCAGCCATTGGTATAATAATGCAGCCAGAAGGCTCAATAAACAACAGAATCTATTTATTACTGCCAGAAGGCATAAAGGTAGGTAGCCTCCCTATTGCTGGCGGTGATATTTCAGAAGAATTTTGCTTTCTCCCCAGTGAGGAGCACTTCTCATCCTGAATTTGCTCAAAGAACTACTTCCTGAGACAGGGATTCTTCCTGCCTTCTGGGTGGTTTGTGTGGGAGTGACAAGAAATATACTCATATAGCCAAAAGTCCCGCTGTCACGATAGCAATAATTTCTGATGGAAAAATCTGTTAGGAAGACTATAAAACTGAGGATACATCCAGCTTCCCCAAAAAGTTTGATTTTCCTGAAAACTATTATTAAAATGATTTACAGAATACAGAAAACAGAAAGAAAACCCCAACAACAAACCAAACATAAAAAAGCTAATAAATTAAGATGTAACAATATAGGAGTTTGCCATCCCTTACATGAGTACACTACATGGGAAGAGAAAATAAGTTATTTTACTGTCTACACTTTGCATAGACCCTGTTATATTTGGCCAGAAACAAAGTCCCTATATTTTGGTATGAGAATTGCCCCATAGTTATTCCACAAGGAGTGCACAATGCCGCCAAAGAACTGGAAAGATGTATAGAGCATGCAGAAGCAGACTCCAAACCACTTGGGGCTTTAAAAGTTAAAACTAATGTACTGAATTAGATTCAAAATTTCAGAATCAATCATTGCAGTTCTCCTGTCACTGATATAAAGCACATATGGTATAACTCTTTGCTTAACAAATGTGCCACTTTATTCTACAATGGACCTAGTTTCTACCTGTGGTTTCAAGTATCTTAAACTAGCAGTGATTTACTTTTCAGTACCAAAACAAATGGCATCCTTTAACTGACTCTTTTGTGAAAGTAATACATAGCCACAAGTATGTTCTTTTCACTTTTTTATTTAAATGCATTATAGAACATAATGAAGGCCAAGTGAACCACTAAAACAGTCAGTGCATAAAAGGGCACAGTCTAGAAATGTTCATTCAGGATAACCGCAGTGATTCACAACTCTCATTCCAAAAGATAGTTATTTGGTAACTTTATAATATGATCCTTCTTATCAGATACTTCTGATAAGAAAGTTGACAGAAGTGTCTTCCTTAGGTATAAAGTATGGGCAACCACAGTACAGTTCTAGCTGGATTCTAATTCAGGGCTCCAGAGTTATGATATAAAGTTTATAGAAGGTGGTCATCCAATATACCATATTTTCTCACATATAACACACACCTTTTCCCAAAAATTAGTCCCTCAACAGTTTGTATTAAGCAGGGAACCTGATTTTCTGACTAGGATAGAAGAATCCTGCTTTAATTCCTTCTCCACCATGAAGTAGCTCTTGTATTGATATTCTGGCAGCTGAGGGAGTCAGTTGACTTAATGGCTCATTGAGCTTCACTGTAGAGGTGTTAACAACTGGCTTTTCTTTTTAATGGTATTTATGTTCCACTAATCAAGCTAACCTTTTTTAGGGAAAATTTGCTGTCTATTCCTTGTTCTTGGTTTCTCTCTCCTATTTCACACTCGGGAGGCTCTTTAGCTATTTGAAGAATCATAGATCTACCCATGGGGACCAGTCTTCATCAGAAGCTAAGGTTTCATCTGTAGTTAAGTAGGAAATATAAAAGTATTGTAAGACAACATTGGTTTATTTTTCAGCTTTTCAGCTTAACACTTAAATGCAAATTCTTTGGATAAGATAAAAGATCCTATCTGCTCTGGTTACCTCACTACCTATTAAAGATGATGGAAGAATCCTATTGACATATGCCGGGATTTTGATCAGACCCAAGGTAAGCATTAAAAATCCTGTGCGATTTTTCATGAAAGCAGAATTTTGACTAGGACAAAATTTCATTCCCCATTCATATTGTACAACTTGTATTACATCTTTTTTCCACCTGGCTGCTTATTTCTCCCTGCCCAAATATAGGGGATATATGCATTTATAGCTTACGAAGCATCCTAGGGCAGGTGTTCTTCATCAAGTGACTATAGCATGGAGTGAAACACAGCATGCCCACTGTGCATGTGACAGGATGTAACACAGCTCAGTGTGGTTCTCAGTGCATGCTCATTGATGAGTACCCAGCCCCTTGACTAGTTCACATTTTTTCATGTTATTATGCATGCAGAACAGTAGAGCATAATATACTTCATTGCAGTATTCCCTACTGTTGTCCTATAGCAATGTAAACATTTCCTTAGCATCTGTTGCGATGCAAAGAACAGTATCACTGTAAAATATTTCCAAATTGCTGAAAATCTAAATTTTCATTCCACTGAGGGAACTGTGTCGTAATGACCAAGAGTTTCCAAAAGTGACCAGTGATTTTGGATACCTCAAGTTTGTACTCAATGTGATACCTTAAAAGTGCCTAGTCTTCAGGGAGGTACAGCTCTGAAAATCTGCCTCTTTGCAGTCTCTCAGTATCCAATAAAGAAACAATAAATACGGTATCCAAAACTGAGAGTTACATTTGGAAATCTTTGTAGAGACTTGTGAATTCACATGTAAGGTTTTAACTTCCCAGCAACCCAGGGTTTAATTTTTTTTCCTTTTTCTTTTTTTTCTATTGCATTTTCTATCTGTTTGCCTGGCACCTTATTTATGTCAAATTATATTTAAAGAAACTCTGAAAAAAGTTAAGGATAATTTTCCCTGTATTGCCATAATAAGAAAGCTGAGCACACTATATTTTAGACTACATTACAGTGTGGGAAATTACAGTGCTGTAAATGGACATGGATGTTAAATGAAAAAAAAAGCAATGCTTTCTGGCTTAAATTAGATCTGGTTTGTATGATTAATAAAATATTCTGAAAATAAACACACTTCTAAAAGCCAAGCTTGTTTATCTGGAATTTTTGGTTTTCATTTATTTTTTTAAATATATATACATAAGCTGAGGTACATAACTTCTGATGTTCATCTGGAACCAACACCCTTAGTGTCTCAGGAGCAAAGCAGATTTGATGCACTATTGATTTTCTAAAGTAGAAGCACAAAAAAAAATTTGCTCTGTACAAAGATCATTTTTTTTCTGGTCTGTGCCACTCAGCTTTTTAATATTTGTGCAACACAAATGTTTAGTGTAGAAAAAGGGAAATCAGTCTTAATGCACATATGGAGACAAGGAAAGAAATAAAGTATTCACAGCTTTTGTCAAAAAAGTTTAAAGCATTTCTACTGCAAACATTATTTCTGAAAAGTACTTCATCTTAAGTATTCCTTCTTATTTTTACTTTTGAGTGCTATATTACTGAAATGTACTTCCTCTTTAATGAAGGCTAGGGGCAGGAGATGGGCAATTCCTTCAAGTCACTCTCCCTTTCCTCCAAAGCATGTGCTTGTCAGGACAGGACAGCAGGGAGGAGATTAATCAGTGGCTGATAGAGGCAGTCCTTGGGGACAGATCTTTGGCAGTATTCTCTTCTAACCCGAAGTCTGGTATAGGAGAGGCATCAGTCAGCCCTTTACAGCTTCCTGATTCTGAGAGCCAGCCCTAGTGGCACTATGAGCTGGTGCCAGCTACTCTGGGTTGCACTGATGAGATAAGGTCTTTTACATATCCTATTCCCATGAAGGATTGACATAGCATAGTGCAGCTCCTGTCTACTTAGACCTTGTCCTTGGCACACAATGATAGTGAAGGAGAGCACAAGGTCTGGCTGCTGTAGAGTTGCACTTGTAGAGTGTGGTGGTTCTGGTGCAGGTGTAAGGAGTGACCTAGAAACCACTATGCAAAGACCAAGCAGAAGAGAATGTTATGTGACGAATGCCCATCTGCAATGATAAGGAGGAGACAGTCTTAGATAAAGGAGGCTTGAAAACAAAATAAGAAACAGAGTACTGGGTTATAGGGCTCATTAAAATACTAAAAATCACACCCCTAGGTGGGGAAAAAGTATGCTAATGAAACATACATGTATGTAAATGAGATACATGGCTAAAACACAGGTATAGAGACATGCTCAGTAAAGAACTCCTTGCATCACTCCTTTATAACCAATCAGCAAACAAGGATGCTTATGGAGGTTCAAAAACTCCTGTATAAAAGATGCTTAGAAATAGTAATCTAGTGTGCTTGTTACGTGAAATTATTCCGCTCGCACCTTTTATTGCGAGCAATAAACTTTCTTTGTACTTTCACCCCTGGTATCTTTATTGGCCTTTGCATACCGGGCACGATCCCAGACTTGAGCTGGGGCTCAACACAGGGATTTCTCTGCTAGCAAAGTGCAGTCAGTTTCTGCCCCTGTTTCACCAGATGACAAGTATAGGAGCCAGTTCTCGACAAAGTGGCCATGCAATCCTGTTACATACTATGACTTGTCATACTGCAACTAAAATATTTTGATGAATTCAAGCAAAGTCATTTGTTTGGGAAAGATCTCATAGAAGTCAAGTGAAAGTGTAACCTTTCTATGATATGTTGTGCTATAAGGATTGTTATACAGTAGCATTCACAAGTCACTGTAAAGTCCAAGGCATGACAATATTTTATACATTTATAGGTGTAAATAGGAGAATATTTAAGGCTATAATGCTGCCTGTTCATAAATTATTAGGGTGAAAGATCCTCAAGTTCACCAAAGAAAAAACACTTTGAAAATGATTTATAGTGGTGTAGATCTCAACATGATATGTATGCATACTCTAATTCACTCCCTTCCTATATTAAGGAGGAACTCCATAAGAAATTTTCCTTCTCTCCTTCTGTGGGGTCTCATTCTGTAGCTCTTCTCTGATGAGTAATTGTAACACATGCAGATATTAGCAGGGTTGATTAACATTTCAAATGAAACATTTTCCATCATAAAAAGGAGTTTATGAAAATTATTTTTTTCCACAAGAAAGGAATGGTTATGGGGAAATTCTGAATCCAGAAAATCTAAATGAAATATTTGCTTCAGACTGTGTTGACAGGTATCTCTGGAGTCTCTCTTTTCTTTCTTAGGTACCTTCATCCCTGGCCTAAAGGTTTAATTTCATTCCTCGTGATCTATCAGGTTCTCTTGGACAATTCAGAATGAAAACAAACAAAGAACTATCAAAAGTAATTCCAGATTTTTGGTCATCTTAGTAATAAGCAACGGTTGCAGATACAAATCTCAGATACATATAGATCATTCTACAACTTCTGGAAATGTAAATTACAATAAATAGAGGCATCTTCCATTGTCTTTCCCTGGACATTGCTTTTTGTCTGTTTGTATTTTCATTCTTCACCCATGCAGTATTCAGTGCTGTCTCTTATTCTCTTCACTTTCTTGTCTCTACCCTTGCTGTTTATAGCGCTTCCTCTATGTGGCTAAGACAGAGAAATTTACTAACATTTTTAGATCAGGATATCAGCAAGTTTTGTTGGAAAGCTTGCCTGGAAGCAATGTATTAATAGCAACCTGATCAAGAACAAAATAAGCTGCTGGTATACCATAAAATATGTTGCCCCCAGGAAGTTTAAAAAATTGCATGCTCAGTCTGGCGTAACTCTGATTAAGCCAAGGACTCTGTGTTTGCTTCTCTCCATATGTGCCAGCATGCTATTAAATAATTGCATTTTAATGTTTCTGTGCTAAAAGGTATGTGAATAATCTTTATTAACTGTTCTCTGACCATGGATCTAATCCAAAATCCAGTGAAGTCAGTGACAGTCTTTCTATTTATTTCAATGTACTTTGGATCAGGCCCACAAATGTCACTTTAGCAAAAATTAAAAGCCCTGTGAATAAATACAAAAAGAAAAATAAACAGAAAAAGAAAGACAAAAAACAACCAACCCTTCCCTAAGATAAAAAAACCCAAAGCAAACCTATGAGCTATTTTCCAAATGCTGCAAATCAGTGCAGCTCTAAGGGCTTCATGGGATCTATGTTGATTTACATGAAATAAAAACTGACAGATTAACAAAAAAACACATTATAAAGGCATATCAACAGGACAGAGTCCAGGAGAAAGAATTTACCACCTGTTTCTGCTACCTTAACGGGACAGATGGCCTTGAGGTCTGGTAATCAGAGAAACAGGTCTAGATTTGAGTCACTACACTGAATCCTATTGGACAACCAGATAATTGTTTCTCTCTGACCCTTTTTGATTTGATATTTACCATGCAACCTGAATGGTTGTTAGTACAGTAAAAGCTCCATTATCCGGCACCTTACAAGCCAGCATGTTCTATTAACCGGCATGCTGGCTTGTAAGGTAAAGTGAAACCAGAAGGGCCCACCATGGCACTTCCAGTTTCTCCAAGCCCCCACAGCCTGGGGGAAAGCAGCCTGCACTGATGATCCCTGACAGCTTGGGGCATAGCAGGCTGCATAGGGCCTGCCTCCCTCTCCTGTGGGGCCTACAGGGCCTGCAGGAGGGTCGGCTATGCCATGGGAGGGTCAGCAATGCTGCGGGAGGGGCGGTGACACCCCAGATACGGCAGGAGAAGCGGCAGCCCAAACAGGCAAGGATGCCTGTTCGGGCCGCTCAATTAACCAGCATATTTTGTTATCCGGTATCCCCCATTCCTGGGGGATGCTGGATAATAGAGCTTTTACTGTAGTTGCTTGGCTTGAAATAAAAATCATGTAAATTAGGAGATAGCACTCTTTAGAAACCTGTCATGAGCAGCTGCTATGTTCAAAACTCACTAATCCAGGGCTGTTCAGCTGGTGGCCTATGGGCAACATGTGGCCTGTAAGTTGTAACCCCCAAGCTCCTCCCCAGCTACCACTCCCCAACAGTCAGAGACTTCTGTGGCAGTCGAGTGGTAGGCCAGGCTGTGGCCAGTAGTCCCGAAACGGCAGGCGGGTACTTTTGACCGATGGAGTGGAATTAGGCACTGAAGCGTATTGGTTGAACAAAGAGATTATTTACTTACGCCGTCGGTGTACACAGCGCAGGAAGAAGAACTGACTTAGATTACAGTTGCAAACCGAACAAGATGAAAGATTTCTGAGAACGAAATGAGATGTCCGTGAATGGCTTAATGAGCATGCAGAGTGGGGGATACGTCGGATAAGTCGGTGACGGGGAGTCACTGGTGGGTGATCAGTCCGCCAGGTTTACTCCGAGATGTGCAGAGTTCTCCAACCTGGAGAAATATGCGGAGTTCTCCCACGTGGGCGGAAACTGCTTTAACTTTAATATGGCTAGCGAGCCAATTACTAGTCGCCAAATATGAATAATTTGGAGCCAGCCAATAGTGGTGTGCGTGTTTGCATAAAGTTGGCGGGAACTTTTTTCTAAGCTGTACTTTTCCACTGTGATGCAGCATTTAGTTACTGGTCTCTGACATAGCGGAATTTTCCACTGTGGCACATGTATCAAACCAATGGAATTTCCCACTGTGCCATAGGCATACAACTTACTGGGTTCTGACAACTTCATCCTCCAGCTGCCACTTCCTGCATTTGTCTCAGGGGGCAGAGCAGAGTGGCAAGCAGTGCAGGGAACTGAGGGTGAGTACAGAGCTGGGGGTTGGGTTTCAGAATGAGGCTGTGTGTGAATGATCGCTTCCATATGGTGCAACAGTAAAAGAAGGCATCCTGTTCACCAATGGGGGAGTTCCCATGAGGGCATGTGTTGCAACTGTTGCAGGGAGGAATCACAATGTATCAGGGAGTGGGGGAGACACACACACTTATTGCAGCTAGGGGGGAAAATGCACTCATGCACCTGCGTTGGGGTGGTATGCCTGATGATCTGTGGAGGAGGGTGCCAACATGGGTGTGCTGTGCCATGGTTGGTAGGGAAAAGGGGAGTGTCCGAGCAGCTTGCTGGCCTGTAGTGGCCTCTACTACAAAAATAATTTCTGGAAAGTATTTAATATTAATTGCTCCTTCTTCTTTTTCCTTTATAGTGTTATGCTACTGAAATGTAATTCCTCTTCAGTGAAGGCAAGAGGAAGAAGATAAGTAATTGTTTGAACTTGCCCCCACTTTGGCTCAACTGGTATAGCCCACATAGTGTGAGGCCCCCTGACTGGTGCAGATTCCAGGGCATGTGGCCTTTGGGGGCTTAGAATTTGGACAGCCTAGCTCTAATCATTTTGTCCATATTAATAATATCATTTCAAGAGCTAGGGACCATCCATATTCTGCTGAAAAAAGTGAAAACTTTTGATACATGTCTCTATTCAACCAAAGACAAGTATTAAAATCTCTGAAAATGTGGTACACCTGAGAAAATTAAAAATAGTTAATTTTGTGTCACCTAGATGTAAGGGTTTCTGAATTTTTATTTTAAACCTGATATCATTATATTCTTGTCAGCTGCAGAATGAGCAGACCTTCTCAAAGAATGATTCTTTGGTTCTGGTTGCTTAGATTCATTCCCATGACTGTGATAGATTCTTTTCACACCAAGGAGAAACAGAACTGTGAAAATCTTGGGAGATGAAACAATAAAATTCTCCAGCTCATTGTGCATTATGTGTATATGAGTGAGAGACAGAGACATTTTTTTTCCTTATTCTGACAACATGTAGAGATGGTTTTTACTGGTTTTTAAGCAATCATACTATTGAGAGTAAACATATCTTATTTACCCCAAAGCATAGATGAATACATTTGTGGCAAGCAAAACAAAAACTGTGGACAAGCATAAGAAATACCTAAAAGGCAGGCTGGCTGTTATCAAAGTTATGCTGATATAATGTATTTACTCAAATAGAAGATGACCCTGATTATAAGATGACCACCCAATAATTAGATTCTATATATGGAAAATTTATAAATTTGTAATAATTTTCCAGCTACAGAACTTAATTATTGGGTATTGCCTTGAATTTGTCCAATTCCCACTGCTACAGCAGGGCAAATAGATCTGGGGGATGAGAGAACTCGTTGATCTCTGCTTTCCCCTAACTTTTCCCCCTGGCAGCCCCTTCCCCTCCCCTTACTGTCAGACCCTGGCTGTAGCTCTTTGCATACAGTACCCAAAGACATTGTTCATCCAGAATTGATGCATGCTACCTTTTTTTTTTTAAATGGCTGCAAGTTTTAGCACAGGCGTTTCATAAATGCACCTTTGAGCAGCACTTTGAGCGGTATGATTGATTGCTCCAAGCTCCAGTATGAAACAAGATATGCTTATTGAAAGTCTCTGGGTTAGGGTCATCAGGGAGAGCAACAAGGGTAATGTTGTGATGGATGTCTGCTATAGACCACCAGGCCAGGATGATGAGGTAGATGAGGCTTTCTTCAGACAACTAATGGAAGTTTCCAGATCACAGACCCTGGTTCTCATAGGGGACTTCAGTCACCCTGACATTTGCTGGAAGGGTATTACAGCAGTGCACAGAGAATCCAGAAAGTTTTTAGAGAGTGTTGTGGACAACTTTCTGGTGGAAGTGTTGGAAAGGCCAGTGTTGGAGTGTTCTTCTTGACCTGATGCTCACAAATATGGAGGGATTGGTGGAGAAGGTAGTAGTGGATAGCACCTTGGGCAGCAGCAACCACAGGATGATTGAGTTCACGATCCTGAGAAAAGAAAGGAAGAACAGCAGCAGAGTAAGGACCTTGGACTTCATAAAAGCAGACTTCGACTCACTCAGGGAACTGATGGGCAGAATCCCCTGGGAGGCCAGTCTGGTGGGCAAAGAGGTCCAGGAGAGCTGGTTGTATTTTAAAGAAACCTTACTGAGGGCAGAGGAACAAACCATCCCATTGTGCAGGAAGAATAGCAAATATGGCAAGTGACCAGCTTGGCTTAGCAGAGAACTCTTCAGTAAGCTTAAACACAAACAGGAAGCTTACAAGAAGTGCAAGCTTGGACGAACAACTTAGGAGGAGTATAAGAATATTGCTTGGGCATGTAGGGATGAGGTCAGGAAGGCCAAAGCACAATTGGAGTTGCAGCTAGCAAGGGACATGAAAGGTAATAAGATAATGGCCAGTGGCTCTGCAAACACATCAGCCAACTCCCTCAGCACCACCAGTTGTATTGCATCCGGCCCTTTGGACTTGTACACATCCAGCTTTTCTAAATAGTCCCTAACCTGTTCTTTTGCTGCTGAGGTCTGCTTACCTTCTCAATAAACTGTGCTGCCCATTGCAGTAATATGGGAGTAGACCTTGCCTGTGAAGACTGAGGTAAAAAAGGCCTGGGAACTTTGGAGTTCAGATGCCCCCTAGTCTTGCTTACATCTAGCCAAAAGGCCGAGAAGCAAGCTAGGAGGAAAACACAAAAGCAGCACCCAATCGCCACAGAATTCCCAGAATGCAAGGGAAAGGCATCACCCTATAACTTCAATTTTATTAGTGACTGTTAAAAAGGGTAGTTACAAAGTTGAAGGGGTAGAAGGAAATACAAATATCTGTACAAGGGTGGCTACATAGCACAGGGTGGGTGGATGCAGAGGTGTGACTAAATTACATAGTAAGAATGTAATCTACTTATCCCAGGGGTGGGTTATGTTGGGATTGGGGACAGGGAAGCTAAAAGGTGCAACACTTAGAGAGAAGAGAAAATACAAAGTGCCCTGTGCAAGAAGGCTGCATCATTACAGAGCAGTGGGATTTAAGGGACATACACAGGTACAAGTAATAGCATGTGGGTACAATTGCAGGAGTGCAGGAGAGTCCAGGTATAAGTGTCCTAGGTCATGATCCTTTGAGGGGTGGGAGGTGGTCAGACCATCCCCTCTAGGTCACTTCCAGATGGTGGTCTGTTGAAGCCCAATTACTGGCGTTCACCTGTGATGTGCTAGAAATAGATGTCTCTCAACCATCTGATGGTGTTAAACACCATGAGGTGCTTCAACAGTTTGGCATAGCAGTGGGCTACTCACAGGTACACAGGAGAGTATCATTGCTGGGGTACCATGCTCCAAGTGCCCTGATGATCAGCACCTCAACAGACACCTCATATCCCTGTCTCCTCAGGTCATCTGCCAGCGGCTGGTACTTCATCTGCCTCCATTTGCAGGCTACACTTTATATTAGCCCAGGAAGCCAGTACTTATTCCTTTATGGTTGGACAGTGAAATTCAATAACATCCTTGTTTGCAAGGGCAAATCAGTTCCAAATTCAATTGGGCAGAGCCCAACAGTAAAGTTCCAAAATTCAACTGAGCCAGAGCTCAATTGTTAAGTCTGTGTGGTTCTTCCCCTTGGCAAGAATACTCTCTCTGAGTTCCATCGGTCTGGGGATTCAAATATTCCCCACACCCAGGCAGGCATCCTATATGCAAGTCCCAGGCCCAGGGTCCTTGGGGTTCATACCAATGCTGGTATACAAATAAGCACTAGGTCTGTGCAAAATTTCACTGACTGTTTCATGTCAATGCTGTTTCGACTCATTTTGAGCTCAAAACAGCAAAATCAAAATGAAATGAAAGGCTTCAAAACAGCCACAAAATGAAACGAGGGCAGTCAAAACATCTTGAAAGTTTCAAAATGAGGGCAGTCAAAATGTTTTGAAAGTTTCAAAACATTTTGAGTTTCTAAGCTGAAGTTGGGTTTGCTTCCAAGGAAACAGAAAGTAAGGAGAGGAAGGGAGAAGAGGCAGGAAGGACTGCTCTGATATTGACTGTCTAGCTGGCCACTGACTGTGATCCTTCCCTGAGGTCTCTTCCAATCCTAGTGCTCTGAGGAGGGATGGAAAAACAGGATAAAAAACAGCATTGTTTGAACTGAGCTGCATCCTGCCTTGGGGTCAGTTACTGAGCTGTGTCTTCCAGCAGGTCAGCAGCGTCGGACAACAAAGGCTACCATTCATTTCCTACTTGCTAGCCTAGCAAGTGGGATTCATCAATACCTTTTCTTTCTATAACCTTTTATTTTATTATTATATTAATTCATTCCTTTCAATGTATTCCTCCCCCAAAATCCTCTTTTTGTTTTTGTTAGTCTATTTTGACTCTTTTCCTCCAAAAAAGAAATCTGTGTTTTCTCTCACAGTGTGCATTCCATTCACTGTGCAGGAAAGCACAGCATATCATCAGTGACTTGGATGAGGGGGTGAAAAGCACCTTGTTCAAATTCGCAGATGACATAAGATGTGGGGAGAAGTGGGCATGCTAGAAGGGAGGGACAGGCTGCAATTGGATCTGGACAGGCTACAGGGGTGGGCGGATGAGAATAGGATGGGATTCAATACTGACAAGTGCAGGGTACTTCACCTAGAGAGAAAGAACCAGCAGCATACATACAGACTGGGAAACTCCCTTCTCATCTGCACAGAGGCAGAAAAGGATCTTGGAGTCATTATAGACTCCAAGATGAACATGGGCCGCCAATGTAGGGACACAGTCAGGAAAGCCAACTGCACCTTGTCATGCATCCACAGATGCATCATGAGCAGGTCCAAGGAGGTGATTCTCCCCCTCTATATGATATTGGTCAGGCTGCAGTTGGAGTACTGAGTCCAGTTCTGGGCACCACACTTCAGGAGGGATATGGACAACATCAAGAGGGTCCAGAGGAGGGCCACTCGCATAATCAGTGGGCAGCAGGGCAGGCCCTACGAGGAGGGGCTATGAGACCTGAACCTGTTCAGCCTCCACAAGAGAAAGCTGAGAAGGGATCTGGTGGCCATCTATAAACTGGCCAAGGGAGACCAGCAGGGAACGGGAGAGTTCCTGTTCCCCCAAGCACTACTGGGAGTAACAAGGAATAATGGCCATAAGTTGATGGAGAGTAGATTCAGGCTAGATATCAGGAGGCACTACTTCACAGTCAGTGCGGCTAGGATCTGGAACCAACTTCCAAGGGAAATGGTGCTCACTCCTATTCTGGGGGACTTTAAAAGGAGGCTAGATAGACACCAGGGTCATTTGACCCCAGCATCCTTTCCTGCCCATGGCAGGGGGTCGGACTTCATGATCTACTCAGGTCCCTTCAGACCCTACCAACAATGAAACTATATATTGCACATTATAATATAGAATGTATTCACAACGCATATTACATATATCTATTCATTTTATTTATTACATAAATGCATACATACATTACATAAATACACATGCATATACAATTATCTGCATATATTACATACATCAGATTACATTACAGAAGAGCGCACACATTTTCCAGCACAGCAAGGCAAAAACACTATGAAATACACCATGAAGTGTGCTGGAAAGGCAGCTGGCAAGTCTTCAGGGAGGGGCAGAAGAAGAGGTAGAGGGAGAGCTGTAATTTCCCCCCCACCCCAAAACTGAAACGCAGTCTCTTTGCTACAACAAGCAGGCATGAGGCTTTCAGTTCTACAAGCAGCAAGAAGAAGGGATCTGGATCTGAGTGCCATAGCAAGGGAAATTCTGGGGAAGAAGGGGCAAATCATCTGAGTTTGTGCTCCACACCTCTCAAGTCTCCCCTAGAGCCATGTCTCCTTCCCCAGAAGGCACTTCGAAGGAGGTTGAGGTAGAGGGTGCAGAGGCAAGTGACTCAGCTGAGTCCACTTCTCTTGTTGCTGTGCCTCTGTCTGCTGAGGAGGGGGGAAAGGCAGCATCCGCACATGCATCCACACCCCAGAAGTGAGCAGCAAGCCAAAACCAGCTGGGGCAAAGAAACAAAACACATGAACACCATGGGGATGCTGATGCATCTCCATCGGCACTACTGCCTTGCCCTTTCTCCTCCTCAGCCTGGCACCAGTGGGATCATGCCCAAAAAGAAGTCCCCCTTTCACTTCAAAGCCCCTGTCCCCCTGAAGCAGAGGCAAGCCACTCTGGAACAGTGGGGGAAAGGTGAACAGAAAAAGAGACCCATTGCAAAGGCGAGCGAGATCACCCAGACCATTGGGGAGATACTTGCTGTGGATGGCCAGCCCTTCTCCTTAGTTGACTGGCCAGGGTTCAGGTGGTTCATGGTGCTCATGGCCCCATCATACCAAGTGCCCGCACACACCACCTTCAGCAAGACGGTGGTGCCCTCCCTGTATGAGGCATACAGGGAGTACTTGAGGGAGGAGCTGCACAAGGCAGGTCCATAGATGGCCTTATGCTTCACCTCAGACATCTGGAGCAGCTGGGGTGGAGATCATGCCTACCTCTCCCTCACAGGGCAGTGGTGTGATTAGTCAGGCTGTCAGTGGGCTCTCCTTCAAGTTGAGGTGATGGATGAGTCCCACATGGCAACAGAGATCATGGGGGCCATGAACCGCTTGTTAAAGGGGTGGTTCATTGGGCAGGGTGAGCTCACCCACGGGTTCATGGTTACCGACTATTTGGCCAATATGGTCAAGGCGTGTGGTATTGCAGTAACTATAATTGCTTTGATTGCTTATATTGTAATTTTTCTTTTTATATAATGAAATGTTTAACCATTAAGATAAAGTTAATCTTGTTATGATTTACTTTTTATAATATTTTGATCAGTCATTATTAGCATTCTGGAATTAGCCATCTATTTTAAATTACCTATTGCTTAGAGGCTGGGCAGTGGGGAAGGGGAATTTAGCAGGTAAAAGTGGAGAAGTACCTTGGGAGTCAGTTGTCTCGCAGGTTGTAGTGTGTCATAAATCCAATGTTTATATTGAGTCTATGAGTTTCTGTACCTAGGAGGTTGATGAAGTGCAGTTCATAGGCTCATCTGTGAGGCCTCAACAGTTCTGAACGGGGCAGAAGAATCACTTCCTGTGACAGAGATAGCAATGGCATGGCTCACTATGACTTGAAACAGAGTCAGTGGTGATGGGGATCGAACTTAGTGGGCATTAGCATGTAATGGCCTTTTGGATAGGAGCAAGCAAGATTAAGGGGCATTCAGACTCCAAGGGTTCCACACCTGGGGCTTACATGTAGGATACCTGCCAAAAGACAAAAAGGTTCTCATCAGCATATTGGCCCAATATAGGCCATGTGTTTTACACTTGTGCTTAGCATTGGCTGCATTTCATCAGTTTCATAGGTGGTTTCCATTGCTGAGCACATGCTGCTTTTGGCAGCACTTTAATGATATATGATGTATTTAGTGAGACTTCCTTGTATATGATTATAAGTCAAAGGGCTTTTCCCCCCCATGCCAACCG
>NW_005842970.1:0-552 GCF_000455745.1 Alligator sinensis | reverse complement strand
TCCTCATCTTGGAATTTCGTAAATATCGTATTTATTTTGGAAGAAGCTGAGGTCTACTTTCTGTTTGTTTTCCTAACATAAAGTTCTCAGAGATTTCAGTAATAGTTGCACAGAAACATGGTAGCTTTTTTTTTAAGTATGTGAAGCAAAATTAAGTGAAACCATTACTAAAGCAGTAAATTAAGGGGGGAAAATCAGCTAAGATGAGTTCAGAACCACATATTGTTAAATAACTGTCCTCAGAGGCACAAAATTATGTGATGATGCATCTTACCTTGGAGAAAATTGATTATTAATAGAGTGTAAAAGAGAATATGTGATAAACAACTATAAGCCCCATTCAAGCCACTGCATAGAGGTATTAGTACAATAATTTGACCCTTTACATTTGAATTGTATTGTCCTTCTCTTCTTTCTGGCTTTCTACATGTTGCTGTTTAACAGCTGTATACCGGGTATAGCATTGGAAAAAGTCCAAAAGATCTGTGTTATAAATGAACAAATTAAAAAAAGTTAAGTTTGCTCATGTGTGTGTATATATATATATATATA
>NW_005842969.1:509726-525229 GCF_000455745.1 Alligator sinensis | reverse complement strand
AACTCACACTGTCCGTTGGGGACAACAACAGTTCTTACAGACACTTTTCCTTGAGGACTTTGATAATTAACTGTATAATAATAATAACTGCAATACCATCAAAAGAGTAACTTGTATCTGGATCCTTTCCTGCTTCTTATACATTGTCTCAACACTGGAACTGAGGGCCACCTCATTGCAGATCTCTGCAGAGGTCACAGTGAGTGCTGACCCCTAAGTGACCTTTGTGCAATTAGTTGCAACATTTGCTAGCCTACAGACTTCAGCATGAGGCCTGTGGGCCCAAAAAGCTAGTCAACTTGGCAACTTACATTTGCACACTTTACTCAAAACAGAAAAAGGCTACATCCAAATAGCTTGCCAAACTTCTGAATTTATGTACTAATGAGAGCAGGGGCAGATCAAGGGGGGTACAGTGGTGTAATTGCATCCCCCCCTTTGATCCTTGGTCCACCCAAGTTTAAAACCAACTGTCTGGCAATGACAGCAGCATTTCTGTTCAGGCAGCAGTGAGGGAGTCAAGTGACTTCTTATCTCTTTACAATCTTACTGGTTCTTTTTAATCTCTTTATTCCACAGGTGTTAATGACCCTCTATCATTCTTAATGGTGTCAATGTTCCACTAATCAATCTATTCTTTCTTCTACAATTATGCTGTCTGTTAGCTGCTCTGGTAATGTAGCACCTACTTCACAGCCCTGAAAACTGTTTTTAACTCTAGCTAAACACATAACTTAGATGCGGAAACATTAACTCAGGTGAGCATGAACTCAGGTGTGGAGATAGCTTTCAGTGAAGTTTTGGATGCACTGTCAAGATGTTCAAGAAGAAAGCTAGATATTGCTTTATTAATCTGAAAAAGAGATGTACATTTAATTCTAATGACGACAGAAGTAATTAAACAATGTTTTGGGGGGGTGGGGCCTAATTTGTTGTATTTTTATACATAATATATGATATAGCAAATTAACACACATTCCAATTAAGTTATATTTGTTTTTGCTTTGATCTTAAACTGAGTAATATAGCCTTAGGCCCCTAGCTTTTTAGTAAACCTTCTAGTTTCCTTTTAGTTGGAAAAAAATGTATGATGTGCTATATGCAATGATGTACTACACCATCTGCACCTCCACCGTTTTCAAAATCCTAGATCCCCCACTAGGGAATGAGGGTATGCAAAAAAGGAACACAACACATAGAGTTATAGTAACATACACAGCCATAGTAGAATATATATAACAAGCAGGGTTAGATGTATACTTGCAAAGCACTTGACAGTGAGTAATCAATGCTGCTAGAAATACAGGCTTGTTTTAGCTGAAAAGGGGAAGGATGATATAATTGGTTTCTGTTCAGTGGTCTGTTATGCTGTGAAGAACGAAATAGTCATAGCTGCTATAGCTGTGCTGTTGCTATGAAAGCACAATTATTTTTAATTAGAAAAATGTTTATGATACTCCAACAAATATTCTTTACTCATCAAGTAGTCTAATCAGTGGGACTTAGCTGCATAAGGCAAGCCAGAGTCTGCCCTTATGTATAAACTTGGCCATTGTTTCATGTTGACCAGGGAAGCAGTCTTGTGCTTGCAGCAGAAATAGGTAGGAAGGAAGTCCTTGATGGTATGACTAGATCTTTCTGGGATCATTTAAAATCCCTTTCAGAGACAATTTTCAAAACACAGGTGCCTAAAATTAGGGCCCCTAAGTGTTAAGTGCTTGCAGCTGTCACAAAAGCCAGGGGATGGTAGGTGCCAGTTCCTTAGGATCAGGCTTTATATATATGGGCATATCTAGGTGAATGGAAGTGGAGTAGGACCTCTCAAGAGTGTTCCAAGCCCATGTCTTATTGTAGGCTGCAAATGTGGTCAGTAACTGAAAAACCACAACAGGG
Organism: Alligator sinensis; assembly: GCF_000455745.1. Taxonomy (NCBI): domain Eukaryota; kingdom Metazoa; phylum Chordata; order Crocodylia; family Alligatoridae; genus Alligator; species Alligator sinensis. The sequence goes on along the minus strand of NW_005842969.1, from coordinate 523,336 downwards.
CCACATTGCAGGCATAGGATGTGCCTCAGTTATGGATTACATGTACTTCATCTTCTACATCTCAAAGTGCTCAATGTACAGTCAAATAAGCAGTAGCCAGGGGAAATAGAATAAAATCTGTTAGGCAAGACCGCTAATATCAGTTTTTCTGAGGTGCTCGGGCATTGGAGGGTTCCCAACCAGCCTCTTGCCTGCTTTTGCTTTTGGTGGGTGTTGAAACTGCTTGGGTCGGGGTGCTCTGAGGCAGTTGCCTACAACAAGCCTCCTGGAGCTCAGGTGTGACACAGAAAGAAAAACTAAAATTCATGTTCAGTGCCATAGCAAGGGGGGGGGAACAAGACAAAAGCCTCGGGTGCCAAAGTGAAGGTCACCAACAGGCACTGCCCAGCTGGGGCAGGGCATGGGATGGAGCCACCAGAGGCTTGTTTGGGGGAGCATGGGGATGGGGGAAGGGTGGCTCCTGCTGCTGTGTGCACTTCCAGGCAAGCATAGGGGAGGGGTGGTGTGCCCCCTGGATCTGTGTGCAGGGCAAGGGTGGGCTGCTGCTGTGGGCTTGTCCTTGGCACCAAGCTTCGTTGCTATGCCACTGTTAGTGCTGTGTGCCAAAAGCCCAGATAGGTTTACTGTCTTTTAGGACAGTAGCTAGCAGGTCTGCATAGCAATCAGCCAGGCTCAGCAAAACTGCCCAGGCAATGCTAAATTATGCATTGGATGCACAGGCTCCCCCACCCCACCCACAAGTTGCTACAAAAGGGCAAGGCTTACAACCCCTATATTTATAGCCTAAATGCCCCCACTGTGGGCCAGCTGTTATTGATCTCTCTCTATTTGTCCCTTTTTACTAGTCTTTTTGCCAAGGCCAGGCACCTGCAGCTCAGTCCTTGCCAACTGCAGGTCCCTCCTTCTGTTTGGGCACTCTCTAAACTCACTCTCTGCTGAGGCTGGGTTTTTCTAGTTCACCCTCTTACTGAATTTGAGTATTTTCAGCCTGCTGAGGACAACCCACCTCTTGTTATCTCTACTTCAGTGAATTGTAACTTTTATTCCCCAATTTGTTCAGCTATTGTTTCTTACTTTGAATTAGCCTTTTCCCTCACAGGCAGATAAGGTTCTTTGGGGAAATGTGATATCTTTTATTAAACCAACTAAATAGTTGAAAAAAATGTTCTTTGCAAGCTTTCAGGCACAAACACCCTTCTTCAGGCATAGGGAGAGTCTGCTGGTGAATTGTGTGCTCTCCTGGTTAGAATAAAAGCCAATATGCAAAATGCAGGTCAGTGAAAATGCAAATGAGAAGCACTGAGAATCAAAGAGAATGAGAGACAATAAGTGTGAGACAGGTAGGTGGAGGGGAAGGGGAAATGTTGAACTGGTGATAGAATGTAGCTGGTAAAATGCAGGCAAGTTACCTGGGGTTATCAGATGTCAGGCAGGTTGTAATGTGCCATAAATCCAATGTCTATATTTAGCCCGTGATTTTTTTTTTGTATCCAGTAGATTTATGAAGTGAAGTTTGTAGGCTTATCTATAAAAGATGTTTTGTAGATTCCTTCTGAGGATTAGAACTGAGAGATTTGAGAGAGAGTGATTGTCTTGTGAGACGTGTGCCCTCATGGGTAATTGGGTATTTTGTCTTTGATAGATTTTCGGTGTGCATTCATTCTGGTATTCAGTTGTTTGGTTTCTCCTGAATATTTTCCATCAGGGTATTTAGTGCACTGGATGAGATATATTACATTTCTGGAGGTGCAGGTGTAAGATCCAGGAATGGTGATGGCTCTGTTTTAAGGTGTAGTTATTATGGGGATGTGTTGGCAGGTTTTACGTTTCTTGTCCCAGCATGGTCTGAATCGATTCGGTGTGTTTGGGGCCATAGGAAATTTGCTTCTGGTGATGAGGTTGGCTAGGGTCGGTGCTTGTTTAAAGGCTAGGATGGGTGGCTCTGGGAAGATCTCTTTAAGAATTGGGTCTTCTTCTAGTATGGGTTGCAACTGTTTGTGGATTCTCCATACAGGTTCCAGGAAAGGATGGTATGTCATAATAAGTAATGGTGTGTGATTCATGGGGATTTTCTTTTTGTAGTGCAGCAATTCTTTACATGGTATCTGGATGGCTTTTTCAAAAGTATGATCTATCTCTCTGGAGGAGTGTTCTTGTTGAGTGAAAACCGTTTTGAGATTTGCAAGGTGACAATCACAGGTATTCTCAGTGCAAATTAGGTGGTATCAGAAGGTTTGGCTGTATGTTACAGCTTTCTTTGTGTGTTTAGTGTGATTGCTGGTTCTGTGTAGATATGTATGTTGGTCCATGGGTTTCTTGTATATGGTGATTCATATTCTGCCATTCTGGATATTGTTCATAGTGTCCAAAAAGGAAATCTCAAACTTGCACGTCTAGAAATGTAATACCTCTCATTCAGTGCACTAAATACCCTGATGGAAAATATGTAGGAGAAACCAAACAACTGCATACCAGAATGAACAGACACCGAAAATCTATCAAAGACAAAAATACCCAATTAACTGTCGGTGCATAGTTTTCACAAGACAACCACTCTCTCTCCAATCCCTCAGTTCTAATCCTCAAAGGGAATCTGTAGAATGCCTTTCATAGATGAACCTACAAATTTCACTTCATAAATCTACTGGATAGAAAAAAATCATGAGCTAAATATAGACACTGGATTTATGGCACATTACAACCTGCCTGCCATCTGATAACCCCAAATAACCTGCCTGCATTTTACCAGCTACATTCTATAGCCAGTTCAACATGCCCCCTTTCCCCCCTCACCTACCTGTCTCATACCTATTGTCTCTCATTCTCTCTGAGCCTCACTGCCTTGTATTTGCATTTTCACAGACAGACCTGCATGTTGCATATTGGCTTCTGTTCTACCCAGGAGAGCACACAATCACCAGCAGGCTCTCTATATGCCTGAAGAAGGGTGTTTGTGCCCAAAAGCTTGCAAAGAACAATTTTTCCAACTATTTAGTTGGTCTAATAAAAGATATCACATCTACCCAAAGAACCTTGTTTGCCTTATGTCCTTAAACCAACACAGCTACAACCAACAACTCTTTCTCTCACTGCATCTTTTGTCAGGCAACCCAGAGGTCAGTGAAGCCCATTACTCCCAAGGTCCTTTGTAGTGTCTTAGCTTAACTATAGTTTAGCATAACTATAACTTAGCATAACCAAAATCCCTATATGAGTAAGCCAGGGGAGAATAATTGCTTTCCAAAAAGCACTAAGAGTAGTTAAAAAATATTTGTTTTAGTAGCATGACATTTTATTTTTCATTAAGAAGACCTGATTAAGCTACTGTGACTGAAGAGAATGAAGACCTTGGCACTTGTTTCTGGGTGACTGCAGAGTGAGCCTTGGCAGACATGACAAGTAGCCTAGTCAGCAGAAGCCAATTTAGAGCAAAAGGCCTGAAAGGAACTATTTTATAAAAGGCTTTGCAATAGGTAATCCAGATATACTATATCATAGGTTTATTTGACAATTGTTAGCAGTCATGTAACAGGGCCCGGCTCTGTTACTATGGGTGTGGAGGAGCTTGAACAGCCCTGCACCCTAAAAGCAATCCCCCACACCCATCCCAGAGCTGGAGGGACTCACCAGAGGTTGAGGACACTGGTCCAGGGATGCAGAGAGCCTCCCGGTAAAGGAGCTAACTGAGGTTGGGGAATGAGAAAGAGCCAGCCACGTGAATCAGCAGGGGGTGGAAATAAGAGATGCTGAAAGCAGCTTCTGGGGTGGCTGCACCAGCAGAGAATGAGGTTGCCTGGAGCCTAGGGTTAACTGAGGATAAGCAGCCATGAACAAGGCTTCTTTTTTGTTTGTACAAGCCCTGCAGGCTCAAAGCCTCTGAAAGATAAGACGCTATGGGCAAGTGAAACCTGGGCAAAACCTAGCAAGCCAGAGGCATGAAACCAGCAAAAAAGCTAAGTGTCGGTTTATTTGTTTTACTGTTTGTTTCTTTTGCATCTCTTACAAGCCCAGGGTGGTGGTTTTGCTATATACTAACTTGGCTGCAGCAGAAGCCGGGACCCTGAACAGTGTGTCCCCTTTGCTAAGGCCAGCGATAGAAGTGGTCGGCTCAGAGTGCCTGACCAAACATGCCTAGCTCTGCTCTGCCCAGAAGGTAGAGTAACATAACAGTGTACAAGTACTAACTGATGTAACTGAATGCATTAGAATGTAGTTTTGCTATAGTGAATATGTATGTGTTAAGTTTCCTAACTAAGTTGTAAAAGTAAAGGAACTTTGTCAGTAAAAATCATAAGCCAAGAAGAAAAGGAAACCCAACAGTAGCAAAGAGCATTATTCCAAGGGGGTGACGGAAGGAGATAAGAAGTCCTCCCTTTCAAAACTGTAATTTTCACAAAGGCATTAGTCACAGCTAATTAACCTCCTCCCAGCTTATAAGAAAATGGCTTCAGTCCAGTTCCTAAAAGTTTTAGTGAAACAAAGACATTTGAATAAACCAGTCAGAATGCTTATAAATCTAGAGTGTAAACAAGGGAAAATTGGAGAACTCAACAAATTCAAGACAACCTGATGTGCGTTGTGCCATCCTCCTTAGGGTTCGAATTATGAGGGGTTTTGGAGGGGAGTTGAGCCCCCCCCCATAAGACACTAAGCAGTTCAGGCAGCAGCAGTAGCTCCTTCTGGCTGCCACTGCTGCAGACTCCCCAAAAGTCAGAATGTGATTCAAACCCTGATCCTCCTCTTTACTGAATTTCCCCCAGTTAATATAGGTGCAAATTTGTATCACACCCCTCAAATAGTTAGATAAGGTATTGGAATAAGTTCTTAACCTTTTGCTTTAGGGTGTAAACAAAAAAAGGTCAGGCTATAGAGAGGTCTCTTGCTTCTTTTCTGACTGGTGTAGCAGTAATACCCTACCAGCTAAGAATGGAGGAAGATTGGGAAGGATAATAATTAAGGGAGGTGTACCAGTTTCCTAACTTTGTGTCTAAGAAGGGTAATCAAATCACTAAAGACTCTGTAGCTGTATGTTTAAGTTTGCAAAAGGATTCATGGTCATAGATGAACTGTAATTTTCTCTCTCAAAAGGCCAAATATTCACAACTTTGTGGTAACCCAATGATCTTGTAAGGTCCCTTCCAGCCCCTGACATCTATGAAACCCTATTTCTTACCTAACTTCCCCAGGATGAACTTTTCTTGTGTTGTCCTGGAGGATAACAAGACTTTCTGCATGGATTATGAGCTGATAGCTAAGAGAATAATCAAACCACTGACATCTTGTGCTTTTGAGAAGGAAACTACTAACTGGAGTCTGAGAGGATTATTCAACCTCATTCCTCTTTGTGACTTTGATGTAGGCTGGACCAGCTGCTGTACCCGTTTGCCGTTTTTTAAAAAGTAAGGGGGAAGAGCAGAGGCTTTGGGGCTTAGGTATGGGCATGAATTCCCTTAGCTTTCACCCCACTGCCTTCCCAAGCCCTAGGGTAAGGTTGCATTGTGCAACCATGAGGTTTAGTGCACAGAGATGATATTTTCATATAGGACCAAGCAGCCAGTCAGAACACGGCTCTGGTCAGCCCAGATGTACCAGATGTCAGACATGCCCTTGGTTTCATGTTGACTGAGACTGGATTACACACTTCCTTCAATCCTCCATTTAAAGCAAAAGGGGCATGAGTAAACGGTTTCATCTACATAAGCTAGCTTGGCCAAGGATGTGTCACAGAGATGTGTAAAACACCCTGCCTGTGCCTGCTTATGAGCCTGAGCAAGTGGTCAAATAATCACTTCTGATTGTTTTTTTAATAGCATCTGAAATAGATAAGTTTCCTTTCATTTGCCCATTATTCTTACTTACTAGAAAGTAGAAACATAACACTACTAAAGAATAAATGTCATATTAAAGATATGCTGCTGTATACATGTCAGATTCAGCCTTTGACAGGTACAGAGGAGCCCAGTCACTCTAAGAAAGGCCATGTCTATGCAGAGTTGATTTGTGCCCCAGCAAGCCCCACTTTGCAGTTCATCTTATATTAGGGTTTTCCCCTTGCATAACTACAATACAGTTAACACCTTCCTGCCCATCTCCCTGGTCTGAATAAATCCTCAAGCCCTCTAGCTAGTCGGTGTCAGCAGCTAGAGTCTAGAAGATGGAACAACTGGGAACACACCCAGAAATAACACACACCTGCAAACAGCAGTTTGAGCTGGTACAATTGATGTGCTGGGACTCTATCTCCACTAGAGAACAGCACCAAGGCAGTTATATCCGTACAGCTGATGTAAATGCTGGCAAAGCCAAAGATGCAGGCTTAACAAGGGAACTGCCCACTCACATAAGAAATCACCTCCGTTCAGAATCAAAGGTGACAGTGGGACCCAGACTGCAGGTGTTTCCTTTCCTTCGTGTGACATCTTCTCATTCTGATGGATTGTCATGCTAGAACATACCCTTTTCTCTAATCTTCTTTCAGTGAACCATAGAACCACCTTACCTGAGAATACTCTGCAACTTGGAATCAGTGGTTCAAGACTAGGTTCCTTCTTAGGCACAGTAGCTCAATCAGAAATCACCAGGTAAAATTCTGGACCCAGTGGTACAGCAGGTCAGAAGAGATTAATATAAAAATCCCTTCCGACCATAAGCTGTATGAATTTATAAATTTCTGCTCTTGGTGTATGACCTTGGGCCACCAATCAATGCCTCTTGTGACAACAGTGGGGGTCAACCTTTTTTGTCAGGAGTACCACAGATTAGCCCTACACCCTCCCCAAGTGCCACCCTGATTCCTTTCCTCTGCTTGATCTGATGCTCTGCTTTCTACCACCATGTTGATTGTTCCCTTTCTGATCTACCACATGCCACACAAAGAGGTCACAAGTTGGCCACCCCTGTTCTACACCATCTGTAAGATGGGAATCAAAAGACTTCCATACCTTCCAGGGGAGTCCTGAGGCTATATTTATGTACATATTCATTAATAGTTACAAAGGACTTTGGGTAGAGGCGACTGAAAACCCTACCATCATAATAACTTTGTAAATAGAAACAGCCATGGTGGCTGGTGCCAGGAGCTGACTCCACAGCCATACCTCTGCTTTGGGAAGAAGTGTGGGTTCAACAGCCTTCTAGCAGCAATTATAGCTATTTTGTGCTGATGCCAGGGCTTTGACTAATAATCAAACAGGGGCAGAGGTGCTTGCCCCTACTTTTATTTTCCCAAAAAAAACACAGGTTTTGTTGATCATTAACAGCACCAGCCCTATCAGAAGGTCCCAGTGGTGCACAGGAGCTGCCTTCCCCTGTTCCCCACTACTGATCTCAACTCATTACAACCCCAAAAGAGCTTGGAGGGAGATGGCTTTTCCCAGAAAGAAGTCTCTTCTCGTTTTAGCAGGTGTACTGTTGCTCAGCTCAGCATATACAGGTAAGGCAAGGATGGGGGACACTCAAACACCAAAGCTGCAGGGCAAAGAATGTGGGAGGATTTGCAGGGGCCAGTTCTGGCTTCGAATTTAACCAGCTTGAGTCCCTTAGGCAACCTGTTCCCTTCAGCAATGAGTCTGAAGTCCATTTAAAGGGATCCCTGCTGCAGCCAAGTCCCATTTCAGTGAGGCCAGCAATTGAAAGCGCTCCCTTTCTTACCCCACATATCAATCCAGAAGCGTAGGTGGGTCTGCTGACTTGACTTTACAAATTTTTCATGCCTGCTTGCTGCACGGAGGCAGTGATGGCAAAGACAAGTAACCTTAGCCTCCTGCATCAGCAGGTTCTGTCTTGGAAACAGAATATGCTTGATCTGGAATCACAGAGAAAAAAGATAAACATGGGATCCAGCCACCCCTTCCCCCTCCATCATTCAAAAATTATTCTCTTAGCTAACATTTCACAGACTAACATTCCAGGTCACCTGTTTCTGCTTCTTCAGTGTAACTCCTGCCCCTCCCTCATTCACTTTGCCCACTTGTTAATTACGGACTGCACAGTGCTGTCAAAATTTGCCTTATCTAATTTGGCTTGTCCACTCAGTACCATTGATCAGGTGCACTCTTTCTGACTGGGACTAAATGGGACCCCAGGACACACTTCACCTCTCTCCATCCCCAGGGGCTGAGTAAAGTCTGAACAGACTTTAGGGAGAGGGACACATCCTGTAGTGGGCACCTTGGGTCCTGAGAGATCTGCTTTTCAATTCTGTGCGCTCGCTCTTAAACTACATTCCTTCCAGAATGGCTGCAAATGTACCTCAGTGACTAGGGAACTAGTTAATGAGTTGTATAGACAGGAAGAGGCTGTTTTCATTATAAACATGGCTTCAAGGTTGTTTCACTTTCTCCAGTCTAGAGGTGAAAAGGGATCTGTTTTCAGATTTATCCCTGTTATTCCTGAAAAATAGTTTCATAATTTTCTAGGCTAGAAGAGATGATTAAATCAACTACTTTGTGCTCCTATCTATCACAGGCTATTAGAATGGACCCAGGTACTCTTGGGTTGAGAACAATAATTTGTATTTGCTTGAAGCAGATCTTCCAAAAAAGGCACCCAGTAGTGATCTGAAAATGGTGTGCAAGGGAGAATCCACCCCTTTCATCATCATTTATTCCATAGTTAATCACCATCTCTGGTAAAACTCTGTGCCTTAATTCTAACTCAGATTTGTACAGCCATTACTTCTTGCTGTGCCCTACTCTGCTAAAACAAAAGAGCGTCTGGGTGCTCTCAACATTTCTTCCCTGTGAAGGTGCTCAGACTTTCTAGTGAGGTTATTTCATCAACAGTGATATTGTATTTGTTTCCAGACTCATTGAATTGTGGCATAGGTCAAAACTGGTCAGGATAGAGTAGATAGAATTGGTCAGGATTCCCACAGATGACTTTTTGAGATCTGTCAGCTACCTGGTTCCCTATCCATTTAATCTGTGTTTTATTGCTATTGGATAGGGCTGGTGTGTGTGAGCTGGATACAAAAAAACCCCACAGTATTTTCCATAAAACCATGTTGACTGGTATGATATTGTTGTTCTTTTAATAGTAACAGTTGCCTTCACTTCCCACTGAACCAAGGTGGGCTTCTATTTCAAGTTGCTTTCTTTCTGGGTTTTGAGGAATCTGAAAGAGCTCCCACTTTACAGTTTACATTTTCCTCTCTAAACTTTTTCTCCTAATCAGTATCATTTATAATTTTCCTCAGCTCTGGGAAACTGGCCCACTTGATATACCACCCAGTACTGATAAGGTTGAGAGCATTTGAGGAAAGCTCATGTATCTACCAAAAATAAAATGAGACAGGATGTCTGAATGTGTGAAGCTACCAAGAGACTAAATGAAACTGTGGCTTTTCCAAAGCAGATAAAGCCAAGCCACTTCTATGGCTGTCAGGTCTGGTCTTGCCTTCTCTGCTGCTCCTACCACTGTTGGCACAGTGAGCCAATGTAACTTTCCTTCAGAGAAAAGATGGGAGGAAGGCTACCAGCACAACCAAGCAGTGCCTTCTCTAAACCTCCCTCTCCACCCTCCCATCCCCTCCCCTCTTCCTCTGCTTCTTTTCACTGGGCGCACACAGGCTGGACAGTTTGGGGGGGGTTCTCTCTCTCTCTCTCTCTTTCTAGGGAATGAAACCAATATCTCAAGACTGCCCTGCTCTGACTTCCAGACTGCCAGCTTCCTCCGGGGCATGAACCTCAAGATCCGATTCCTTCTTTTCCCCTCCTCAAACCCCAGCTGTGGGCAGCTGATTTCTATTAGTGATGACAGGAACTCCAGCTTCAACACTAGCCTGGACACCAAGATATTAATCCATGGCTTCAGGTGAGAGCACACAAAGAAGGCACTCTGGGTTCAAGCTGTTTCAGTCACTGATCCCTCTTTCCCCCTGTTATACCTCAACAGTATGAGCAGACAGGGTGCTCGGGCTGCTTGTCTTAAGCAAGGAGATGGTTTCCATTGTTTGTATCGGTAGAGCTGAGCCATGTCCATTTGAGCATTTAAAGTTCAGTAAAAAAGGTGGTCAGCTTTTCTAATTCCAGCCAAGCAGGGGGGAACTATCGATAAACATGTTACTTACCTTCCTTCCTCCCCCATTATGTTAGCAGAAAAGTAGATCTCGGCAAAATTCTTCAAATTTCAATTAACACTTTAAATGTTCTATCTGTTAAAGTGAAATTGAAGAACAGTTTTAAAAATGTAATCTTCTCTCTGGTTTTGGACAAGCTCCACTCATGAAGAATCCTTGCTTTTGCAAGATTCTCCTTCCTGTCTCAATTCTGGCCTTTCAGCCCCTGGGATGAGTTAACTTACTGGAAATCCTACCAAGCCCACCTTTCTTCTTTCTGTCCTAGAGACACATGGGCATGAACCATGGCTTTTATATTACAGTCACTTGACAGTAATATCATCCATCTTGTCAGTCTTTTTTTTTTTTTAAAGCAAAATTTAGCTTTAAATATGTGAGATACAGTAGAGGGTCAATTATCCATGCTGAGGCCAAAACATGTTCATAAAGTCAAATAATTCAGCTAATAAAACATATATTACATAAACATTAATTTCTATAGTTCCATATTTATGTAGATAGAATTCTGTATCATAGAGAGAGATCAACTGATCAATCAATCATAAAAAATATTGATTATTTCAATTGTTTTCCTCATTCCCTAAAGTAATTCTTTTTGTTTTAATCACCATGCCTGTCACATCTCACATACTTTGTAGGCTGGCAGCATGTTCTACATTCAGATAACTGAACAGTTTCATAATTGGTGTCTAAATAAGTGACTCAGGTCAGGTACTTATTGTACTCAGGTCATGAAGCATTATAACATAACATAAATTACAGGTATAGGCCAGTATATTGTCATGTTAAGAAAGAGGAGAAATTGCAACACAGAGGTTAAGTCATTTGCTTCATGGCTCCTAACAAAAGTTTCCTATGTGGCAGGAAATTCTCTCTGTGCATAGCTAGTGATCAGCACAAGCACCGCAGCATTTCATAGATTTCATAGACATTAGGGCTGGAAGGGACCTCAAAAGATCATCAGGTCCAGCCCCCTGCCCAAGGGGCAGGAAGTCAGCTAGGGTCAAAGGATCCCAGCATGATAAGCATCCAAATGTTTCTTAAAAGTGTCTGGAGTAGGTGCTTGCACCACCTCTGTTCCAGGCCTTGGGGGTTCAGGAAACCTCCGAGGTCGGCTGTAACAGCAGCTACTATTCTGGGTCACGTCACTTTCTAGTTTCTGTTTGAATAATAGGTGTTGGAGTTTCTAATGAAACTGCTGTGAAATAAAGCTGGGGGGAATGTCTTGGCAGAAAACAAAACTTTCACCAAAGCTGTTTAGCTGGAGGAATTTGAGGCACCCCATCAGGGAGAGACCTATTTTGGAAGGTGTCTAACATGCTTATTTCTGATGGTTCACCAGAGCTTTGGGTACAAAGCCATCCTGGATCAATGGGTTTATCAGCACCTTACACCGCGCAGCCCGAGTGAACGTGATTGCAGTGGACTGGGTCTATGGAGCAACCGCAGCTTACCCCACTGCTGTGGAAAATGTCACCAAACTGGCCCTGGAGATCTTTCATTTGATTAAAAAATTGCTGGTAGGTGTAAATGCGGTTCTAGGTTGGAGGCCATGGCAAGAGGCAGAAGCCAAACTAACACACAGCAGTCCGGACAGCCATTTCTATCCTAACCTCCTCAGGAAACAGTCAGTCGGGCACTCTTTTTTAAAGAGCTAAGCTCACTACAGATTCTCCTTCTCAGCCCAGCCCCAGAGATGCTGTCATCTTCCTCGCACTCCTGAGGTTTTTTTTAATATAATAAGATAACATCTGCTGTGTCAGCCCATCATTACGCGAGGTCAAGACACTAAGGAGTCTGTCTTTACCCCAATTCCATTCCATTGCCTATTCTACACTATAGTGGTGTCCCATGCTGCACTGTATAGCACTGTTTTACTACACTGCACCATACCATGCATACTGCAAAGCAATGCACTAAGCAGTGAAGTACCCTCACTTATTGCAATCACAAGACTTGATTCTCCATGGTTTTCCCCTTGTTCCCTCACCTTCATGTGTGAAGAACAGCTGTAAGACACCTACCAAATCCAAACAGACAGGACTTTGTATCCTATTGTGTTCTTCCTGTCTTGTTGTTCTGTATTGCCACAATGGGATGCACCATATTTGTGGCAGCCCATTGTATTTCACTGGGTCATATAGTATTGTGCTTCATACTGTCCCTTAGTCAGCAAACACAAACTCATGCTTGTGTCCTATTAAAGATAAGGCAATCTAATCTAGGAAGATGAAACCAATAAAATAGTGAGGATCGTATCAGCCTGGGACCTAAAAGACAGTAAAACAAAGAGAAATACCTTACCTTTTCTATTCCTGTGGATGGGGCTTCCACATGGTGGGGGCATGCAGCTCACCTGGGAGACTTTGAGGGATGTGCTCCTGTTTAAAGGCATCTGGGAGGTGAGAACATCAGACCTGGTCATGAGCCGGGGGGTGGGGGAAGGAAGGAGGAAGGCTGGCAGCTCTCGTGCAGAATATTTGTGTCTGCTCTGAAAGCACTAGACCATGGAGAATCACTGTGAACTTTTTGGTTACCCACTCTCTTCCCTGATATAGGCAGCACAGCCTGGAGTCAGTGCACTGGAGTGGGAGCTAGGAGACCCAGGAAAGTCTCCTGACTTTCCCCCTGACCCAGGAGTCAGGGGGAAAGCCAGGTTTTCCTGGCTTTCCCCCTGACTTGTATTAATTATATTACCATCCATTCTCAGGAACTCGGAGCATCAGAAACATCAATCCACCTGATTGGGGTGAGCCTTGGAGCACACGTTGGGGGCCTGGTGGGGCAGTTCTATGAAGGACGGCTGGGAAGGATTACAGGTACTGAAATGCCGAGTCCCAGTTTCTCCAACATCCCCAAGTGATAGAGAGAGCAAGAAGAGTGTGTGAAAGATGATGTGAAGGGATTGACAATGGCCCTTGGGCTGAGAATGAGTGTATTAGACACATCTTAGTCTCGTGGGCTCCTTCTCTGCTATGGAAGAATTCAGCAATGCCTTTCCTTGGAAAAATGGCAAACGACACTTTGGCCGCGGGATTCTGCTTGCAGGGCTCACAGGTGCAGACCCTATGACATTCCCACGCAGTACCATGCAATAGAATTCACTCCACTTACTGTGAGGGAGTCAGTGCAGCCACTGCACTGTGAGTTCCTGGAGATCTAGACTGCAGAAGACTCAAAACCGTAGTGCCCGGAAAGAGTTGTGTATGTCCAGAGCAGGGCTGAGGGAGTGTGTGTAAGACTGAAAACACACAGAGCTGAATTATAAAGATAGTGCTTGGGCATCACTATCATTGCAGTCTGAGCCATCTGAAGGGAGTGCTGGCTCCGCTGGGCAGCTTACCTGGACCTGAGAACCATAAAACCTCACATCTAACAGTTCTTGCTACCCACCTTCTTGCATAAGTTTCCAATGTACAGAGATTGGAACAGATCCTTCTGATATATCCGTATGCTAAAGTCTTCAAGAGAGAGAGAGCACAGTATCTATGACTCACTTCAGGAACCACTTGCTTTACACTCAGAGGTACAA
>NW_005842969.1:484867-509695 GCF_000455745.1 Alligator sinensis | reverse complement strand
TTACCCTGATAAAGCTCCATGCATATACCCTCTCAGACTATTTTTCTAGAACACCTGCATTATTTACCAACAGCAGGGTAGTGTTTAGCATGAGGCTAAATGGAGTTGTGGGGAAGAGCCTTTGGGACTTGTTCTCTCTCCAGTTCCTCATCAGCATTTTGAGATTCAATTCTCCAGTAGATTCTTGGTTTCCCCTTTTTTTTTTCCAGGCCTGTGCACAGTAAAATCACTTTCCTGCTGCCCAACAGCTGCATGGTCTCTAGACTTCCTGGCCTTCTCTGTGTCTCTTGCACTCTCCCCTTTCACTTATACCAGGTCACTTACAGGTGTAGGTGCCAAGCTGACAGCACTTTCCCCCTCCTGCCCTAGGATTTCACAGGTGTACTGGAAGTTGCATACCACTTCCTGCTCAAATCTGCAGCTCAAAGTCCCTTGGGCCAATCCCTGGATTTTGGGATGCTGAACTGAACTCCTCCAACCCCAAGCTGGTTCCATGACTTTCCTTAAGGAAAAGTGGGCTGCAGAGTTTTCCACTGAAACTTTGTTGTTTTTTTTCTTACTACAGGACTGGATCCTGCAGGACCCAAGTACACGAAAGCCAGCCCTGAAGAGCGCCTGGATCCTGGAGATGCCCTCTTTGTAGAAGCCATTCACACTGACTCAGACAGTAATCTGGTTTCTGTGTTTTTCAGCCTGATTACTCCCCCCTGCCCCGCCTTTATTACTGAAAAGTAGTGTGCTCAGTGGACTACCCTCTAGGCCTAATGGTCCTGGGCTCAACTCCCACATCAGACTGTCTCTTCAGTAGATATGCTTCCTGGAAGGTTTACTAAAGCAGATCTAGTCAGGGAATTTCTGTCCATGCTACAGTGCCCCAGAGCAATAGCAGGGGTGGGAATTTCTCCATCATAGGTGCAGACTATGACAATCATTCATCAAGCACTTCTCCTCCCTGGCCTGTGCTGTAAGGCTGCTGTATAGTGCTGCTGGTAGGCACTGGTAAACACCGCACACTGATGCCTGTATGTAGTAGACAGGTATTGCTATGCACTCACTTCTATGCCCTTTGGGCACATAGTTCAGATCTGTTCCAGTGTAGTCTGCAGGGATGGTTGATAAACTCTGCAAAGTATTTGGGTGTGTGTTAAGATGAAAGGTGCTATAGAATAATAATGTCTTGTCTTGCCTTTCTGTAGTCCCTTCCATATGAAGACCACAAAGCTCTTTACAGACATTTATACATTAATCATTCCCATTTCAAATAAGTAGGAACCCAAGGCTCAGCAACTTAGAATTATACAGACTTACTGACTGCAGCAGCAGCAGAATCAGGACTAGAATCTCATTCCTGTTTCTCTAGCCCAGGAGGCTAACAAATGACTCTGGGATTTTGGCTCCTTTCAGATTTCGGCATCCGGATTGCTGTAGGCCACATTGACTACTTCATCAACGGAGGCAAAGACCAGCCTGGCTGCCGCCAGTTCTTGGGTAAGAAGGGCTAGTGGCATGTTGTCAAAGGAAGGGCCACACACTGCTGTTTATCAGCCTGTAAACAGCTCACACTTGGGAGAGGGGAGGTGGTCACATTTGTAATGATTAATATAAGGCCACAGATACTTGGAAAGGAAAAGCCATCACAGTACAAGTTTCATACCACAAGGCCTTTCTGCCCATGTCTCTCCTTCTCATTCCTAGGAAAAAGCATCACACACACACTGGAAACAAATGTCATCTTTATGGCATCATAAAAATGTTATGGAAGCCCAAAGGCCAATCAAACAGGCATCCATGTCCCTTGTCACACCACAAATGCCCAAAATGTGTGGTTGCCACATAGGTGGCATGAATTTGTCAGCTATTTTTCTGCAGACATCTGTTTGCTTTAAGGCAGGAGAGAGTGAGCAGCCTGGAGCTACCCACGCTCTCCAGCTGCCCTATACAGGCAGTCCTGGGACTCTAGGGGCCCAATCCTGCATGACCAGGGAATTCCTATTTCCAGAGTTTGCAGGATCAGGCCCTTGAAGGCCTGAAAGTGTCTACTTGGGTTCCCCTGTTTACAGACCTGCACCCTGAGAATCCCCCGGCAAAGGATTCCCTGGCTCTGCATCACACTGCTGCAGCCCAACACAAGGTGCACCTCTGCAAACAGGGAAACTTGGGGTTTCCCCATTTGCAGAAATGCATGCCCAGACAATCTTGACTTGGGACATGTCTTCACAAATAGGAAAAAAAACCAGGTTGCACTCATTCATAGATTCATAGATGTTAGGGTCGGAAGGGACCTCAGTAGATCATCGAGTCCGACCCCCTGCATAGGCAGGAAAAGAGTGCTGGGTCTAGATGACCCCAGCTAGATGCATATCCAACCTCCTCTTGAAGACCCCCAGGGTAGGGGAGAGCACCACCTCCCTTGGGAGCCCGTTCCAGACCTTGGCCACTCGAACTGTGAAGAAGTTCTTCCTAATGTCCAGTCTAAATCTGGTCTCTGCTAGCTTGTGGCCATTATTTCTTGCAACCCCCGGGGGCGCCTTGGTGAATAAAACCTCACCAATTCCCTTCTGTGCCCCCATGATGAACTTATAGACAGCCACAAGGTCGCCTCTCAACCTTCTCTTGCGGAGGCTGAAAAGGTCCAGGTTCTCTAGTCTCTCCTCGTAGGGCTTGGTCTGCAAGCCCTTAACCATACGAGTGGCCCTTCTCTGGACCCTCTCCAGGTTATCCGCATCCCTCCTGAAGTGCGGTGCCCAGAATTGCACGCAGTACTCCAACTGCGGTCTGACCAGTGTCTGATAGAGGGGAAGTATCACCTCTTTGGATCTATTCGTCATGCATCTGCTGATGCACGATAAAGTGCCATTAGCTTTTCTGATGGCTTCATCACACTGCCAACTCATGTTCATCTTGGAGTCCACTAGGACTCCAAGATCCCTTTCCACTTCTGTGCCACCCAGCAGGTTATTTCCTAGGCAGTAGGTGTGCTGGACATTTTTCCTCCCTAGGTGCAGCACTTTGCATTTCTCCATGTTGAACTGCATTCTGTTGTTTTCTGCCCACTTGTCCAACCTATCCAGGTCTGCTTGCAGCTGTTCCCTGCCCTCCGGCATGTCCACTTCTCCCCATAGCTTTGTGTCATCTGCAAACTTGGACAGAGTACACTTCACTCCCTCGTCCAAGTCGCCGATGAAGACATTAAAGAGTATCGGTCCAAGGACCGAGCCCTGCGGGACCCCACTGCCCACACCACATTGTAGAGGAATGCCAAGGATTTCCCAAGCACTCTTCTTTTGGTGGGGAAACTGAAGGTTTCCCTGTTTGCAGAGGTATGCCTTGAGTGTTGTCTCACAGGATTGGGCCCCAGCTGTACAGGACAGCAGGTAACATCTGTTTCACTCAGTGAAGTAGATCAGCTGTGCCAGGCCTGCAAGTAGAAATTTGTACCAGTAGAGTAAGATCAGCAAAGACCAGGATTGTTTGTGACCTTTCTATGCTGACAGAAGTTGTTATGTAGTCAGAGTTGATTTTGCTAGTTTATTTCATTCAGGGGAAGAGCTTCTAAGCTCTGCAAACAAAATAACTTTTTTCCTGATATAAACTGTATCTGCAGGAGGATGGTTTATTGATATATAGCAGTAAACATCCTTCTAGCTTGGACTAAACTAGTATTTATAGAATGTAAGGGGCTCTGCATCCATTTGTCTTAAAGTCCTTGGGTACATATCAGTAGGCTGCTCCACTGCATAAATAAAAATTTCCAAAGCACCTAAGTGACTTTACTTTTAGTGGGACTTAGGCCTCTAAATCACCTGGGCACCCTTAAAGGTTTTAGCCAATGGGCTCTTGCAGACAAAAGATTGTGCTTCTTAACCTGTGGCCTGAATATTACTGTATCAGGTTCCTCAGAAATGTGTAGAGAGACTAGGTCCCTGTCATTGTGCTTTATATTTCAGGCTACAAATACCTGATCTGTGATCACATGAGGGCAGTTCAGCTCTACATCAGTGCCTTGGAGGACTCCTGTCCTTTGATGGCGTTCCCCTGTTCCAGTCACCAAGATTTCCTTGACGCAAAGTGCCTGGATTGTTCAGATCCCTTCCAGCTCTCCTGTCCCAGAATAGGTAAGGTGCCAACTAGGGACCTGCATTGGCAGAGGGAGAATAGAAGCCTGCAGGTTCTCAGTGGCTTTGGGGTATGTGAGTCTATGAAAGACCCTGGAGATCCCTGCCAAACCTCTGATTCTGTGGCACTTCCCATCAGGACTAAAAATGCCTCAGATCATCAGTTTTGACTGCCCCTGTCTGTCATCACCAAAGTTTGGAAAAAGTCAGATCTGAGGCAAACCCTTCCTCTTGTCCTGGGCTGAATCAAATCCTCACTCCAAATGCCCCTAACCCTGGAAAAGGATTAGAAATAGGGATCCACATCTGGATCCAAATGTTGTGGCTGGTAGCCAATTCTGGTATCAATCTTGGTGTTCTAGCCAGCCACCCATGGCAATAGTTAACTTAGGTTCCTCCTGGAGTCTCAAGGTTGTCATCAGTCACTTACCTGCTGAGCAAATTCCTTGTTGCTGCAGTGCCAGAGGCATTGGCAGTGTCCTGGTCTCTCCTGCCCTCTTCCTGTGGTACTTCCTAAGTCTTTTCCATAGGGTGCTTTGTGGCTGTGGGGGGCAGGGGCGAGAGGGGCCAGAGTGGATATGAGGACCAGTGAGGGCTCAGTCAGATCCCCTCTGTCCCCATCAGCAGTCACTCAGGACATGTTTACATGTGCTCCAGGAGTGCAGGGGAGGGGGCGCTTTAATTAGAGCAGCTCTGAGTACTGCAATTATAGCACACTGGACCAGCATCCCCACACATCTACCCGGGGGGCCTTTTTCCTTCTAGCTTGGCTTTGTTTCTTCCTATAGGTTTGTTGAAGCAAGCTGGAGTCAGCCTGAGCAAGCTACCCAAGGAAGTAAAGGTTTACCTGGTGACCAGACCCTCAGCCCCGTTCTGCAGTAAGTAGCAAAGAGGAAACTAGAGTAAGCAGGAAGCCAGCCTGGCTGCACAGACGAGCTGTGGGGAACTTCCATTTGGGCCTGTCTTCCTAAAGGGACAGTCCCTCTCTGCTTGAAACAGGTAGTCCCATTGGGAGCCACAGGTGCTTCAAAAATTGTTGGGGAGAAAGATTAGCTTCAGAGTAGCTTCAAACCCCTTGGTACCCACTGCTGAAAGGGTCCGATATGTTGTGCTCCTCCGAGGGAATGCAGACATCCTCGTGTCTTCAGCAGCCAGGCTCCTCAGTGGATCTCACTGTCCTGGCCTCTCTCTCAGCACCACCGTGTTCCCTTCTTCAGCAACATCCTCAGTTGCTGAGGAGCCATGCTGTGTCGCAGGCAGTGGGCAGAGCCAAGATGCCAGCATGTTGCCTGCTGTGGACCCTCACCTGCATCCTCTTACATACCCACCAAAGGAGACAGGAGACGCACCTGAGTAAAATAGAGTGACTGAGACTGGGATCTGGCCTGGAAGGTGTCTGAGCCATGGTAAACCCACGCTCACGAAAACAGTAGCAAATATCAGGCCTGATTTTCCCATGCTTCCAAGAATGTTACCCTGGTCTAACTCCACTAGCCCTAATAGAGTTCTACCTGATTTATACCAGCAAGGGAGCATACCGAGGCCAAGTGACAGTGTCTGATACCACCTTCACTTCCTCCCTGCCCTCTTTCTCTGTTTTTGCTTCACTCCCACTCTTAAAATGACCTGCAGCAGAACAGAATCCAACAAGCAAACAATTACACACCCAGCCAGCTACCAAGTAGTCTCTTTTTTGTGACAAAGCTCTGCTCAGATTTTCTCCATACAGTGTTTGTGAGGGCTGGTGATGGGGTTGGGAGGCCTTCCTTGGTGAAAGGTGAGGGCTTGGCCCAGAATCAGCATCTTCTGCCTCACTCTGGCACCCACTGTCTGTCGCTCAGTGTATTACAGCTTGGTGCAGTTTCACCTGTCGCAGAAGAGGAACTCGGTCACCAACATCGAGATCACTTTCCGCAGCGCTGACTCCACAGACTCCACAAAGATCTCCATGTGAGTAACCTCCAGCCTCTCCCTGCCTGGCTGTAAGGAGTGAGATTGTTTCAAATCAGGCGCGTGCCCAATACTAGCACAAATGGCCCAGTGCAATCCCCATCAGGTGACCTGGAAATGTGACAAATCTCACTGCTGCCCTGGGCAGGTGCATGCACCAAATGCCCACCTCTAACAAGGTTTGGCCAAACTAACCCAGTCTCCCAGACATTTGGCCATGGGACAGGAGTGGAAATGACTGGAAAAGCTGGAAGCAGCAAGAAAGGAGTTTACTGACATGTTGTTACATGCAGCAAAAAAACCTAGGGTACCACCAAAGGAGGAAATCTACTGTGGCTGGGGACCAAGACCAGGTGTAGGGATGATAAGCAGTATCTGGACCACGCCCCCATCCTCCAAACTGTATTTGCCTTAAAAGGGCCAGGTTCCCTCTCACCCTCCATCCCCCTTTGACTCAGCTCCTCTGCTGGGGGTGGATTTTCCCACCACAGAGAAGTTCCCAGCAGGCAGGGAGCCAGCCTCTCCAACTTATACATTTGCCTTTCCTCAGTCACTGGCATGGCAGGCAAGAAGCTGCAGGGAGGAGGTGAGACCACAATGTGCAGCACTCTGCCTGGACTCAGTGGGTGGACATCCATTTGGAGCCACAGCCACCTGGCATAGGGCAGAGTAGCACAAGCACTGGTGCCCAGATGGCTCTTACTGCCAAGCTGAGCTGAAATGTGGTGCAGCAAAAAAACCCCAAACAAACAAAAAAAACCCCAAAATCTGACATCCAAAAAACCAAACAAACAAAACCCCCCCCTTCTTTAAATTGTGCTGCTTCAAGAGAAGAAGAGGTGAGATAGAGGGAGGAGGGTTTCCCCCAGGGGATCTCCAGTCTACAGCTGTACATCTGTAAGGATTATGAGCCTATGACTCCAGACTTAAAGAGTTTACATAAGTCCAGGTGGATGGCCAGGCCCTTTAGAGCTTGGACTGACCTACATCATACCTGTGAAACTGAAGCCCATGAATATTTATTGCTAGACAGATAATTCCTTAAGGGGCTAATGAGAGGGTTTCAGATTCAGGCCCTGCACCATCTCTAGGCTCAGCAGCTCAGTAATTTGACAAGTATCCACCAGATGGAGCAGGATCTCAGGAAGGAAAAGGACAGGGAGCCAGAAATTAACAAAGCTAAGGCCTCTTCTGCCTCTCTCCTCAAAAAGTTACGGGTATTGCACAATTAGCTGGTTAATTGGGAAATGAACTAAAACCCGCTGCACGTGCAAAGTACCTGTCACACCATAAAAAATAAGTACTAACTTCATAGCTGGTTGGTATCCAACTTCAGTTTGTACCTGTAGCAGGGTCTCCCCTGCAGCTGCGGCTGGGAGCTTTGTCAGCTGACAGGACTCCCAGCTGCTGGGATGCACTGTGCCTAGCTGTTTTGGGGAGTCTTGCAGACCCAGAGTCCAGCAGCCGAAGATTTTGGTTCCTGGCAGTGCACCTCCCAGTGCTAGGACTCAGCTGGGTCCCAGCAGCTGTGGGGTGCAGCTGCAATCTCCCAGACCCAGCGGTGCATGGGGCCTCCTGGGGCTGGGAGATCACAGCTGCTGCAGTCTCTCAGCTCCAGGGGCTTCATGCACCTCCAAGACTGGAAGACTGAAGCAGCCATGATCTCTCAGTCCCAGCAGTTTCAAGCACACCAGGGGCTGGGAGATCACAGCAGCTGCATCTTCCAACCACAGAGGTGTGTGGTGTGCTTCCTCAGCTGGGAGCCCTTCAGTTGAGGGGTTCCCAGCCAGGGGAACTTGCTTCTGGTCACTGCAGGGGGAGCCCAGGATCAGGCTCCCCTATACTGTCAATAGGACATGACGGGATCTAATGAATGATCCCACACTTGCACCTTCTGCCATGCACCTGTGGCATGACAGGAGGTGTGACTGTAGATCTTGCATTAGATCCCATTGCACCTTTACCTGCACATGAAGAGGAGCCCCGAGTTCTAAAAGGAAACATTTTAGCACTTAACCATAGGGCATAGAGCTCCAGTAGCATCAATGTAATCGCACACACAGGAGCTCTCATTCCCATAGAGGAGCAGCTTTATCTGTTTCCCTTCAAACCCTATAAAAGGTGTTTTCAATCCATACTGAGAAGTTTATTACCAATATGTCAGTTTAAATCCACACATGAAGGAAGAAGCTTTTCTCATTCAGGCAAGGCCTACCTATCCTTCCCACATAGTCTGGCCAAGAGTCTTACACCTGGGAACATAAACACAGGCCTTTCTATCCCCATTAGGCATTTAATCAAGGAACCCAGGTTACAAATGCTTCAAGCACATGACCATTCCCAGGGGCTTCAGTAGGATTTGAAGGCGTTCAGCACTTCAGAAAATGTTCTTAGGCTCCTAAATATGGACCAAGAGCTCTCAGTGCCCCGAAATGTCCCCAGATGGGGTAAGGCCTGCAGGATGTTTTCAAGCAGATCCCCCTTTAAGGCCAACTGGAGCTGCACACGTACAGAGCATGAGGAATCTGGTCCTTTGTTGTTTGCTACAGTAAAATCATTTACCCCACTCACCAATTCTGTGATCCAGGAGGGGGTGGGGTATATCCTACCTGTGGGCCTTGTTCTGCAGAAGAGATCTCTCTTGTTTCACAGTTCCTTGCTATTCATACACTGCCAGGGCTAGAAAGGACTGCCAGGGTATCTAGTTCGACCCCAGAGATTGCACAATTCGTCTTTTCTATTTATGGTACTTTTGGGGGGGGGCGGCAGCTCCAAACCAGGTACAGCAGGCCCAATTCACTCCACCATTCCATGAAACTGCACTGGCATCAGGGGAATTCCTTCTAGGGATGTACTAGGAACACTGTTTTCTAACCCCCAGGGGGGCTGATCACCAGCCATGCCAGTCTCACTGCCCCATCTCTGACAGAGACCAGGGCCCAATATTTAAAAGGGGGCAACATCTCTCACTTTATGCATTTCCAAATGCTCCAGGTCACACGAGCAGCATTTAATGCTTCATGAAAGTGCTGGGATAGCTGCTTTGACTGTGTGGAATAGGCATGTTCACATCCCCCTGCCTCTGCAAAGGATAGGGATATAACATGGAAGCCCTTGCTGCATGTAACATACACTACTCAATTAACTGGGTAACCATGCAATAAATTTAGACCGGCCACACATGCAAAGTAAGACCAGCCACAAGTGCAAAGTAATTATTACATGATACAAATGACTATTCAGCTATAAAAAAAGAGCCAACCAGCTCTTACACAACCAGTTGTGTAACAACTCTATAGCTGGTTTCTATCCAGCTTTAACTGGAATGTGTAGCAGGGCCTGGAGAGACAACCTGGAGGAGGGAGAGGTTTACCAGGACAGAGCCTCCCTTCTCTACTGCAGGGTTCAATCCCATAAAAGGATCCTCTGACTTTTTATCAGGTTTTATCAGGATTCCTACTAACAACGCTGCCACCTGCTGTGACTCGGTGGACATCTGTATCCTCTCTCCCCATTGCCCTTCTGTACAACTATATTTATCTGCACTTCAGTCCCCTGTTCTCATGGGCATCCTTCACCCTTCCTTGCAGACCCAAGCAGAAGCAGATGGGCCAGGGGCTGCTGGCTCATACAGTCCCAGCATGCCAGATGGAGAGTGTAGTGCTGACGTACCTCCCTAGGAACCGGTTCTGGAGAAAGGACGCAACCTCCATCACAGGCAAATTCTGCACAGCTCCACTGCCAGTTGAGAACAGGTAAGCCACAGACATACCCCTCAGGCCCACTCCAGCAAAAGAGCCTTGCTGGCTGGTCTCATGGCATGATCTTTCACCCTTTGGGAATGTGCTACTCCTCTGGAAAGTTCGAAGCTCCCCAGGAGCCCAGTGCATGCATTAAAGCCTGCCTCTGTATCTTCCCTGATTGTTGCTGGGTATAACATGCACCAGCAATGGAAGAGGAATTGAGGAAGGGCTGACATCCCACATAAGCTCCTGTGCCCACCCCAGTATAAGAATATGTGCTCACACACAATGGCAGAAGATGACTTATGATGAATATAGCCCATGATCTGAGCTAATGAGTCACTGCTTCTTGAATGGGCAAAAGTCTCTGGAAATCTCTGTCCTAGACCAAATTATTTTCTACCCCTCACTTCCTTCTCACTCACCCCATCACTGGAAGGAAAAAGGCTGCCACTCAAGTCAGATCTATTGCAGAGGGTCTTATTAATGCTGTCCAGAACTGTGGGCAAATGGCATCTGCACCAGCTTCTCCTTGGTTTTGTCCTCATTTGTGCTCTCTACCTGATCCTTTCCAGTTCCAGCTTCATTTTGAGAGGTTCTGGTCACCAGCATCTTTCATGATAGGGCCTTTATGTCTGAGAAGGCAGAAACCCCCCCTGGTCTCTCTGAAATCTATGGCGGTTCCTGACATTATGGCCCAGGGTAGCCATCTTGTGAAAAACAGCATTGTCAGTGCCAGAGAGCATGAAACTGCTATCATCCAGCCTTAATTCACTTCTCCAAAGCAAGAGGAACAAAAAGCAAACCTTTCTCCCATTAAGGGAACTGAAGCTCTCTTCCCCAGTGACCATGCCCTACAACTGTATCTCACAGCCAGGAGAATAGATGCCCCTCATTTTAGGATCTAGCATTCCCACAGCTGCAGCACAAGTGGGGAAGCCTCCTCCCCCTCAGGCCCATAGGCAAGGACTAAGCACTATTAATGTGACCCCTGAGTCCTAGAGCATGAAAACTGTCTCCCTGGAAAAAAAATCCCTCAAGGCACTCCAACTCATCCTGTACACACACATACACACCGAGTCACAGAAAAGTCAAACTGGAAGGGACCTCCAGAGGTCATCCAGTCCAACCTCCTGCCTGAGGCAGGATCAACCCTATCCAAACCATCCTATACAAATCCATAATCTAAACTTTTCTTAAAACTATCATCAACCCTGACACAATACAAGATATGACATCCTAACCTGCCACAGTAAAGCAGGGGGACCACAGCAGCCAATGTCCTGCTTCTGTAAACAGTTGTTAATATACACTCAAGAGGTCCAGAGTAGAGGGCCATGCCCCCCGCTACAAAGGAAGGCAATCCCCTCCCCTCCAGTCCATACCAATCCGACCATGGGGTAAAATTCCTTCCTGACCCCCAATATGGCAAATGATATCACCCTGAGCAGATGGGCAAGACCCTCTAGCCAGGAACCTCTGACTTTAAGTCCCAGTAGGAGCACTGACAGACCCCAGTCAAAATCCCCAGCCTTGGCTGTAGCCAACACCTCTGAGGGAGGGTTAAAAACATCCTGACATATGTGGCAGAGGAGGACATCTACACACACACCCCTTGCAAGGAAGGCTGGACACAAAGGTGCATTCCCCGGCATGCAGAGGAGGCCAGGAAGCAGTGAGCTTCCCAGAGCTGCCATTTCTCTGGTGCTCCTACTCAGTGGTGTGCCCAAGTGGCTCACACTGGCCTGTCCCCATAGACGGATTCAGGCGGGGTGCATGGTGGGGAGGGGTGCTCAGCAACACCCTTCTTCAGCTGTGTAGTGCAGTGCTCATGGGCTTGTCATATTGTTCTCAAACCCAGGCCATGAATGCTGCCTCTACTCACCCACCCAAATTTGGTGGCAGGGGAAAAGGGGGCAGTAAGCAGTAGCAGGGCTCAGCCCCTGGGTTCCAGAGCCACAGCAAGCCTGCATGGCCTTGCTGTCATGTGGTCTGGCAGCAGCTGCACTAATGAGCCAGGGAAGACAAAGAGCTCACCATATGTGCTGCACATCCCACTGGGAGGTATGGTTGCACCCGCTTTGAATCTGCCTTAGCCACATCACCCGTCTACACTTGGATGCCCTCTCAAAGCCAAACTCCAACCTTTCAAGGCACTGGAACACAAGGCCAATTCATTACGTCCCAACATGGCAACTCCTGTAAAAACTTTCTACCACAAAAGAGACCGGAGATGCCTCTGGGACATAGAGCTGCCCCTCAGAGGTGCAAGGTCAGGCTGGCGGTCACCCATTGCCCTCCTGGGCAGTTCCCCATGAGACATGAGCAGTTGATAGAAGCAAGCATTCCTCCTCAGCTTTCTACAATTTGGCTAAACCTTTTGTACTCCTCTCACAGTGAAAAGATGTTTTGCCTGTCTCAGAACCTGACACTGACAGGAAAAGAAGGCCTTCTGCATGACCTGGCAATCGCCTGTCTGTAGGACAAGACCTGGAGCACACCGAGTGCACTGGCATGGGGAGATGCGCTCTGAAACGTGTTCTCTTTTTCTGCTTCTGGGTAGCATTTCCTCGAAAAAGGACAGAACTGGATGCAGTCTTCATCTCCTGCCTTGGGGTAGAAGGACTGACCGTGCTAAAACAGAATCATGTGCATACAAGGAAAAGCAAAACTTTAAAAGATTACAGAAGTAGTTTGGGAGTCCAGACTCCTGGATTCTAGGCCCAGCTCTGCAAGCGAGTGTGTGTAGCCTTAGTTTAGTCACTTAATCTCAGTTTCCCTTTCTGTAAAATAGGATAGTAACATCTTGCAAGGGGATCACAAGGGTGAAAGGACTGGTTCATTAAAATGCTCTGAGATCTTCATATTAAAGGTTCTAGGTAGGCAAAGTATTATTTTTATTAACAAAGGCTTAAGGCTCAGAATTTCATGAGCAGGAAAACATATCACAGTAACACTAACACACACACACACACACACACTACTAGTTCAATCTAAAGACATATAGAATTTGAGACCCTCTCGATTTCATGAGTGGCTCTACCATCCATTTATCACGTTTCCCCTTCACATGACAAGACTCCATGAGCTTTCCCAACTTCCAAATTAGGCTCTTTTAGGTCAGCTCAAAGTCAGATAAAACACACTGCGGTGATAGAGCAATATCCCTCTTTTAAGCTGGTGTCAATCGCTCCACAAGATACACAGCAATGGAGATTCAGGCTCATCATACACATCATAGCTGGAGATCCATGGCAACACAGAATGGTGTTTCAAGCTCCGAGACTGTAAAAGGATGAAAAGGGCTGTATGGAAGCCCTAATGTGGGGGACACAGACACAAATGTCTCTCCCCTTGTTCACCCCATCTCACTGATCCTGTGAGCCATATATGAATTTTCTGGGTAAAGAGAGGAAAGTGTTGCTATCTTTTCTATCCCTAAACCCATGCACCTCAGTGCACAAATCCCTAGATTCACTGGATGAAACCAGCAGAAGGGACATGCAGAGGCTTCCTCAGGCTTGGCGAGGTTTTTTTCACTTGTCACCAAGGAAGGATCCTGTCAATTCTATTTCAGTCAAAGTGGGTGGCTGCAGACCTATACAAGGCTCTCCTTACCTCTAGTCCTTACCCTTCCCCAAGTTCTCCATTTTGGCCATTTGCAAGGCAGCTGGCTAGCATACTAACTAGGGAGAGGCTACAGGAGTTTCCTTCTACTGAGGACAATTATATTTGGTGCCCCAAATACACATTTTTAAGAGGAAGTGCCTTGGAGGGCATCTTGAGAAATACAGCAGGCCTCAAAGGTACCAAAAGTCTACCCAAGCATAGAAAGCCACCTCAGAGAGATTTATTTGATTAGGGGACCCATCCCTATAGATACAACCCAACTTATCAAGTCTGGTGGCTCCAAGAGCTGCATAGTTCCCTTGTGCTGATCAGAAGCCTTTACACCCTTCCTAAAAGGACACTAACAGCTACCCCAGAGAAGCCTCCTAGCTGTACAGCAAGCAGCAGCAGCAGTGAATGACTTCTGTTTGGGGAACCATGCAGCAGGGCTGTGGCAGAGGAAACTACAATGCAGTGGCCCTGCACTAGTGCTGTGATAGAGGGGCAGCTGTCTGAGCTGCAGGGCCCTTTACAGCAGTTATGTGCACCCCTTTTTAAGTGGCCCTGGCTGAGTTTTGCAGGAGCTCAGAATCACCAGGTCACAGGCCTGACCCTAGCCAGACCAGAACACCAGTATATGAGCCTCTTGTAGAAGCAGCACAGAGCTGCTGGATCTGCCTCTGCATCTTGGTGGTAGGGGGCATTATGCCTGTATTGTGGCCCCACTGCACCAGCCTAGCTTAAAGAGGCCCACAGTGACTAATGCTGTCATCACTCCACACAAGCCACCAGCAGATGAAAGCGCTGGGCGTGTCTGCAGCACAACTTTAGTCACTACTATAGTTGCAAGGTGCCTTCCACTTCCACAGTGGTTTGAGTTCAAACACTGCACCTTCTTTGCTTCTTCTTTCTGACCTCACTGATCCTTCTGGGAGGGCTTATCTTGATCAAACCTCCCCTCTGTCTTCATGTGCACCCAGGTGGGCAACAAAATCCAGCTTAGGTTCCTTCCATAGAGCTGTATTCACATTCTCGCTTCAAAAGGGATACAAATCCATTTGGGGTTCTTCCTCCTTCCAAGGCTGCACCCAGAATCCATTCCAGGAGGGCACAGAAATCATATCCCAAGTCTTCTCTTCCTTCATGTTACAAGTGCATTGGCCAAAAGACCCAAACTTTCCTGTGTATCAGAAACCGCTAGATTGTCATGGCCTGGCTGTGGTTGTCAGAAATGGAAAAAGGCAAGTCCTGGACATGGAATTATAGTAAGTCTAAGAGGACTAGCTGCCACAGTATAATATTGAAAGAAACCTGGACACAACTCCACCCTCCATGTGCATGAGGTCTAACACTGTTAGGTCTTTCCCATTTCCCCACTTCCAGAGACAACACAAAAATCTTTTGAAAAAGGGATCTTGCCCTTCAAGCCCACAAACCCCAGTGCTTCATCCCTGTCATTAACAAGTGCCCTCAGATCCAAAGAGCATATAGACTCTGTGAACAGGTTGACACTGCTCTCTCTCCAACAGTTTTAATGTACCTGATTACAAGAGCGGTTGACACACCATTGAGTTGAGGGATTAGAATATAAAAATGAACACACACAGACATCTCTGGTGCCACTGCCTGTGAACAGAAGGCAGGGTGGAAAGTGTCCAGGGGGGTGGGTAGGTCACACTTCAGTCTCATGCATGTACCTTGTGTTTGTAGCTATGTGCATGTGTGGCATACCCGTATGACCAGCTTGGTGCATGTTAGTGTCTTTCTGATTAGAGGTGTGTGCACACACATGCGTGCAAGTCTCCATGATCAAAACCAGCTGTTGTTCCCTAGAGTTCTGGGGTCTGGGTGGGAGCCAGAGGGGCTCGTCCTTTGAAGAGAACTCTGGGATAACTCCGAAGAAGGTTTCCAGAAGCTGCAGCAGGGAAAAAGGAAGGTGGAGGTAAGGGGGTGGAAAAAAGAAGCCACTATTATTACAACCACAGTTCTTAGCCATTTGTCAAACTCTTCCCCCGACAATGAAAACCGATGCCACTCAAATCAGTTTGCAAAATCCACATCAGTCACACAACAAGAAACCAGAGGTCTGGGGAATGCATGCATGCACAGTTCTACAACAGCAACAACTGCAGCTGATCATGAGTACCTTCAGCATCGCGTTCCCTTAGGCCCAGTTCTCATCACTTTGCCCCTCTGCGCCTTCCTTTTTCAGACTAGCACAAAGAGGGTGTACAATGCTTTCTGGGAACTATAAACCCCCAAGGCAAGCTGTGCAAATATAAACAATCACATTAGGTGCATGAGGATGAAAGGGGCAAGGCCTAGTGGGCAAAACACCAATGCCCACTAACAAGGTAGCCTGAGTAGTTCAAGTCCCCCCCGCCCCCCTCCCCTCCCCCCCCAGCTTATCTCAGTCACAAACTAGAACAAATGCAAAATGGAAGGGAAATCATAGGATTTTGGTAAGAAAGCTGAATTCCGTTTCCTAGAAACTATTCTAGGCAGAAGTACATGGGTGAAATGTCTGAAAATTATGCAAAATCTTTGGATTGTGTATTTTAAACAAGCCATCTGAATGTTACCAAGGCCCCCCTCAGACAGCTGGTGAAAGGATATTTTCTCTCTTGGATTATCACTGTTTATACTGCTCTTAGCCAATTTTATTTCCTGATGTGCCATAGGGTGGATTGGATTGTCCCCTTTCACATGACTAAATTCAAGCTGGGAATCAGAGGATAAAACAAGAGAATAATTTGCCTCTCAACAGCACTTCTAACACCCAAGGATCCCAAAGCATCTTTACAAACTATAGGCTGAAGAATATCATATACCACTGAAACTTAGCATGTTTGTAACACTACACAGTTGTTCCATCCCAGTTTAGAAAAAGGAAATGAAACCGCATGTTACACAAAGGGGGAATTTAGGAAGGCAGTGTGTAGGCTGGCAAGAAAGCTGAGGTTAGGACCCTCTGAAAGGGAAAGCCCCAGGGGATCTCTAATGACACAAACAGGATCTCAATGATACGTTGCTTGAGATGATGACACCCCAGAAACACACCACACTGTGTTTGTGTGAATCTCCCTTGTTTTCTATTGCTAATTGTTATGAAGATTATTACATAGCAGAGGGTTCCCTGGTTTTCTACTGCTAAATGTTATGCAAATTATTATGCTGCAGAGAGTTCCCAAACTGTAGCGCTGTTGATGTACAGAGCATGTGCAGGTGAGCTCTGAATATGAAGCTGGCTGGACAGAAGGTGCTGCTGCTGCTCCTTATTTCCAGCTAAATAGTATTAAGGGGCTTTTAGCTTCCAGTAAATATTTTCCAAATGCAACCCTTCCTCATAAGGCAAGATCATCCCTATGCAAACCATCCCATACAAGTCCTTGTCTAACCTATTCCTATAACCAGGGTTTGAATTACAGGGGGAGCTCAGGGGGCCTAAGACCCCCTCCCCCTCATAAGAGACTAGAGCCCTCCTCGTAGGGTGGTCAGCCCCCCTTCCCCCTCACTCCCCTACAACAGCCCAGAGCCCATGTGCCACTGCACACAGCCCCTGGCCCACCCCGCACTTTTCTAAGAAGCCCAGGAGGTGGCAGCTCCTAGCTGCCACCGCCACTGGGCCCAGCCCCGCAGTACTGGCGGAGACCAGTGCAAACAACCCCAACCCTGGCCAATTTTTTTTTGCAGACCACCCCCCACTCCCCAAGTGTAATTCAAACCCTGCCTAAACCTATGTATAAACCCTGCTACACAACTACAAGGCATTGTTCCCAAAGACACCAAAAGCACCTCAAGCTGCCACCAATAAAGCAGGGGGATGAGGACAGTCAGTGTCCTGCCAATACAAGGGTTGTTAAAATGCATTCAAGAAAGAGGACCATACCTCCACTACAGAGGAAGGCAACCCTCCCCCGGCCCCCACTTTCTGTGGCTGAGAATGGCAGAGGAGGTGGTTTATACTCCAGTGGGTGAGCAGGGGGGTGATCTGCACCACAGTGAATGAGGGAGGAGGTCTCCATGAAATAAGCCCCATATGAGGATGAGCCATGAGCTTTAAGTGCTTTAAGAAACCTCACCTCTAGGCTGAGCCATTGCCTCAGGACTGGCTGAAAGAGAAAAGTACGCCCAACCCCTGCAATTTCTGGACTTTCTTTGCAAGTTTCCAATCTGAGTATCGACACAGCTTATTAGCTTGTGAGACCCAGCAAGTCCAAAGCCTGAGACTGCTCAGCATCCAGCAGCTTTTAGTGGGGCTGTATGAAGCGGAAGGTAATATTGGTGGCCCCACCAAGCCACATGCACAATATTTGTTTTTTTTCTGGTGTAGCAGTGAGAACTGAAAGGTTCTGTTCAAAAAGCTGGGAAATTTTTCCTGCCTATTAAGATGTGAGGTCTCATGAAGATGTTTTACCGAGAGGACTCTGGATGGCTGGAGTTCTGATATCCTTCCAGCATAAGGATAGCCTAAAAGTCAAACCTGATTTGAAAGATGAAGCAATTTTCATTTACACTGGGTAAAACTCGGATTTTACTTGTGTTTGCTTACATCTAGTTAATTCAAATGTCTGGCAGTGAAACATAAAAGGCTATTATTGTTATTATTTGTAAAAGATGCAGTATGTCTGCCACTTCAAGTCAGGACTGGGAAACTCCAAGTCCTCCAACAAAACCTGAGGAGACAAGACTTAACGTAACTGAGATTTAAAACTTAAACATAAATCAATAAATTTAAAAAACAAGCAAGGAGGCCCACCCACCCTTATATATATACACACATATACAAAATCTTTGTAGGTCTCTATCTATGAGAAAGAAAACTCCCTTCACCCTAAATACGGCTCTTCTTTTTGGCAGGTTATGTTTCTATTTCCCAAATAAGCTCATCTTAATTTGGCAGATATGGGAGCCTTGTATGTAGGGGGAAGAGTTAAAGCAAGCCTGCATAACAGAGGAAGAGTTTGGTCTTGCCACTGAGCCTCTGTTGTTTTCAGGCTGTTTTTCCAAATGGTGAGTGAGAAGACTGGGCCAGAAGCCTCCCTCTTCCCAATACACACATCTTCTTTAAATAGAAACAGCCATCTGATCTCCAGAGATCATTTCAGTTACTGGTCTCTGAAAAGACTATCCCATCCCTGTCAGAGTAGAGCAGCTTGCAGCTAGATCACAATGAGCAAATGCCAGGACTAGCGCTGAATGCAGTGGCCTGGTTGAGATAGCTAGGATGGCTTTCAGAGCACAGCAAAACACACCTTGGAGCCCAAAGGGTGAGAGCTGGAAGGCAGAGCTGAGCCCCTGCAGTGCAGCAATGACTGTGATAGCAGTGACTGGCTATTGCCTGGTGTATTTAGCAATGGGAAGCCAAGAGCGGCTGTCACAGCACTGTGACGGCAGTCAGCATGAGGGACTACAGCCGGAGAGCAGCAGTGAGCTAAATGTAGCTCAGCCTGGAATTCAACCCTTGACCCCGGATCTCAAGCACAACCTATCCTGGCAGCTATTTTTGTTCAGAAATCTGTCCCAGTCCCCTCAGACTTGCACAGATCCCAGCGTCTCTTCCTCTGAGGGAGGGGGAGGGATGGATGAGGGGAAGGAGCCCCAGAGGAGAGAGCCTCTTACTCTCACGCACCAGAGGTGGTCATGAGGCAGGGGGAAGCACACCATGTTCCTTTAACAGGACACACCCAGGGGAATCTGTGACATGCTCCTTTCCTCAGCTCACCCAGGAATGTTTAAACATAATGGCTGCTGGCACATGGAAGCCTTGACCACACCTTCTTGCTCTGGCTGTGTACAGTCTTGGCAGAAACAAGGAGACAGAGCTTGTGCTGCCCCAGAGGAGGGGCTGGTGGCCCAGGGACAGCGGAGTCAAAGGAGGCTTAGAGCCATCCTTGTGCCACTCGCATGCTGCACTGGCTGGGTATCAGGCAGCCCCCAAAGTCAGCAGCCCCGACAGATTACCTGCTCCAGCCTTGCAGCCTGGAGCAGCCCATAGCACTCAATGAAGCCCTGCACTCTTCTACAGCCAGCCAGCAGGCCCCCAAAATGCCAGAGGTTTCAGGGGGCTAGCCTTGCACTGGGGGAATTCTCCTCTGTACTGCTTGTGACACCTTTACATCTACTGTATATCACTGGGTAAAGGCCAAAATCAACACACCAGCTTCCCATGAACAGTCCGTCCATGCCCCAAACTCTGGGCTGGTATTTGGCTAATTTATCTTGAAATGACACCGTGCTTCACAAGAGGAAACACCATAAGTTCCCAGCCCCAACATGTCTGTGAGCACAATGGTGCTGAGTCAATCCTTCTCATGGCCCACTCACTAAGTGAGAAATCACGACTAATGCCATCAATTTGGTGATGATTAAACATCAATCGACAATCTCCCAGTCTTTCAGAGCAGCAGCTCAATGGCTCTTTCCGAGGCCAAGAAACACACCAACGTAAGTCAGGCTTAATGCTGCTGAAGTCAGTGGAGCTACCAGGGACTAAGCTAATGCAAGGGCAGGACCAGACACTACAGACCAAAGTCTGCCCCTTGTGACCCCCATGCAAAACTGTGAAAGTCAGTGGGGCTATTCACTGGGAGCATAACAAGGAATTCAGGCTAACAGGAGCAAGAGGGGACTCAGGGGGTCCCTGGGGAAGCCTAGTGTTGGCACTTCCAAGCTCCCTATATGTTCAAAAGCACCCATGCTCCACTATCATGTATAGGGACCACTGTAATTTGAGTTTCAGGGGCAAGACCGAAATTCAGCATTTCCTCTGAAGCCCCAGAAAACTACAATTTGGCTGAAAATGGCCTGAAACTGTGGGAGAGGAGGAGGGCGGGGAAAAAAAAATTTAAACTTACCTGAAGCACAGTAAAGAAAGGTAGCAGAGTTCTAGAAACATTGGAAACCCCACATATTTTCAAAGGCAGCCTAGTACAGACTGAGCCCCTGCTGGGGCTCAGCCAATCAGGTTGTTTGAATCCCCACTTTGGCAGGGAGTTTAAAAGCCCTGCCCAGAGTGGAGCAGGTAAGTACCCCCTGCCCTAGGGGCTGCAGGCATAGGTATGTCAAGTGCCTGCCTCCACAGCCAGGAATGGGGCACAGGATGCTCCTGCTGCAGGGGCTTCCCCCAACCCAGCATGGGTTTCCCAAGTCCTGTTTTGCTTTGCTGCTCTGCAGG
This sequence comes from Alligator sinensis, assembly GCF_000455745.1. Taxonomy (NCBI): domain Eukaryota; kingdom Metazoa; phylum Chordata; order Crocodylia; family Alligatoridae; genus Alligator; species Alligator sinensis. The sequence goes on along the minus strand of NW_005842969.1, from coordinate 489,101 downwards.
AGTGGGGGGGAGGGGGGAATTTCCCCCTACCCCCCTCTTTGCATGGTAGGGCAGAGCATGGCTCGGGAGAGCCATGCCAGGTGGAGGCCCCACCATGCCAGGTGATGCCCCTGTGCCGGAGGCATACACAGCTCTGGGGGCAGGCACCTGGCAGGGGTCTCCCAAGTCCTGCTCTGCCCCACTGCACAGAGAAGGGGAGGGTGAAATTCCCCTCCTCTCCCATGTGGCAGTAGAGCAAAGCAGGGCTTAGAAGATCCTGCGCCAAGCTGGAGGAATTTTTTACTTGTACAAGTGGCTCTGTTGAGCTTTGATGCTCAGCTGCTCAAGTCCATTCTTGGGGAGGGGAAACCACATGAGCAGGAATACCCCACTTACGTAAGCAGTGTCAAAGAGTGACAGCTGCCCATGAACAGCTGAAGAACAGCCTCTGTGCTGCTGTTCAGTGGTAATCAGCCCCACAGTGAACTCCCTCAGCCAGTCAGGGGTGTGGGAGAGCCCACCCTGAAAAACACTGAAATTGGCTCAGGCAAGCCTGCAGCGAGCCTGGTCCCCCCCAAAAAAACCTTGAATTACAGTGGTCCCTAACCATGTATAGCTACTCCTCACTTAATGTTGTAGTTACGTTTTTGAAAAATGCGACTTTTAAGCAAAACGATGTCAGGCGAATCCAATTACATCACAGTAGTTACCTACTAGCAGACGGTGGCTAAACAACGTTATAACCGAACATTACGCGATTGTGCCCCCCAGAATGCTGTAGCGAGGAAAATTTCACAGCCATCATCAGACTTTCACTGATGCTGAGAGGCACACGGTGATCTATTTTTGACTAGTAAAAGGATATTTCAGAGATTTGGGGTTCCCCACTTATTTTAGCTCTGTTGAACCAAGCATCCTGTGTGGGTGACATTAACAAGGGTAGGAAGGAGGGAGTTACAGGCACTGATAGGTTATCTTGTCTATTTAACCGAAGGGGCAACTAGTACCTAAAAAGTCTTCCCAACCCATGAGGGCTGAGTGGAGGACACTGGGATCTGTGCCCCTTACCCAGTCTTCATGGAGCCCAACCAACCCCCTACCCCTTTAGCAAATTAGATTGGCAGATGTTAGCTCACCACTCCCCCTAGGCAGCGTTAGTGCTAAGCTTTGTTAGATCATTAACTAAGACAGTTAGATCATTCACCACCTCCAAGGTGCAGAGACATACACGTGAGTGTTTCCTTCCACAGGCAAGTGAGTACTTACACAGGAATCCTACACAGGGTGATGTGTGCCCATGTTAGAAGTGCCCTCACTTCATATACTCCCCTTCGCTCACATAGTCCATAAAAGACCCCGGCAACTCAGCAAAATCTTCCAACACAAGACTGGTAGAGTCCTCACCCAGCAGGTCACTGTCGGGCCGGCCTGCCTTGGGGTGGGCAGGAGGAGCAGAAGCAGGAGCAGAGGGAGGAGGTGGTGGAGGGGCTGAGGCAGCTGTTTGGACAAAGGTGGGTAAAGGACGAGGTGGGGCTGGTGGCTCATCACACTCTTCCAGCTCCTTCTCCAGCTCTGAGGAGGCTGGTCCCAAGACGTGGTAGAGGCTGGGCAGGCGAATGTCAAAGCGCAGGCCAAACTTTGCAAAGAGCTTGTCATTGAGGGCATAGAGCTTCTCTGAGATGTCACAGCCAAGGTGGGATGAGAAGAGACGGGCAATGTAGCGATCCTTCCTCAGGAGAAAGTACAGCCTCTTCCGTGGCCATGAGACATAACTGCAGTCAGTCTCTGCTGTCAAGGTGACCTACAAGGGGCAAGGGGGAAGGAAGGGACAAGAATTGATGGACTGAATGGCTCAGCCATGGGGCTATTGCCTTAAAGTGGGGCTCTATCCTGAAAGGGAACCACTACCTAATTTTATGCTCGTGCCCGTGCCCCCGCCCACATGTGCCGCCATGTGTTGGACAGTCGGATCTGCTGATCTCAGTGCCTAAAATGGTGGTTTTCACTTCTTTTCACCCTACAGAGCCAAGACATCTCACTACCAGAATTGTAAACTACATTCTATTTAGAGAGGCACCTCTACCACCCCCTGTCTTCAAATTGTACCCCCATTTATGCCTGCACAAGGCCACTGAAAAGACCAGGGGAGAAGTACAGGTATCAGTGAAAGCCTTGCTTCCTGCAGGACTTTTGGCACTAGGGTTGGGAACTGATTTCAATGGGGAGTTCGACCTATAAAAGGTTGTGGGCCAGTCTTGCTCCTGCACACCACTGTGATGGGCTGCCCCTCTTGCCTTTGCTGGGCTGCAGGCATGCATGGTTTGAGAATGCCTGGGGACTGGAAAGCAAAAAACTTTTCCTCTTGGGCATGACCCAACTTCTCAGCTCTAATAGAAGCAGCAGCTGCTGCTGTGCAAAAGTCGACTGGATTTCCTGACAATGTGGTCTAGTCTTATTTTAATGCGATATCCCTGATATTACCACTACTGGGGCAGACTATAAACACCTGCTTAACACAACGCTACAATGCTACACAAAAAGGAAGGATATCACAGGCAGCTGATATTTGAGAGAATGCTGTGATTATGCAAGTAGGAATTGCACTAAAACATTAAAGGTTTAATTTGTTTGTTTTTGCAGAAGGGTTCAGGGCAGGGGTAGGCAACCCTCAGCACACATGCCAGAGTGTTGCACGTGAAGGCATTTTGATTGGCATGCATGCCTCCAGGCAGAGGGCGTGGAAGGTGCCAGGGCTGCAGCTGCGCTGCCACAACAAGGTTCAGGCCCTTGTGGCTCCCCTGCCATCTGTCCCTGTCACGCCAACATCTTATAAATCGAGGTTGTAGTTGCTTTTGGCACTCTGCCCAAAAACTTGCTGACCCCTGCTTCAGGGTGGGTTTTTCCCCCTCTTAGATCTTGCCCAGAGAAAGCCAGTGTCTTCTCCAGCAACAGTTATTCAGAAACTCATCAATAAATTAAACTGTCTTTGGTTGGAGCAAAGCAAAGCAGGTCAGAGAGTAACTGAGACGCAGGTATGAGAACAGTGCCATTCAGACCATACTGTAGGGGCTCCCCGTACATCCAAGTATCTCCTTACCAGGGGACCCTAGGAGGGGTTGCTTGGAAGCCAAACGTGGCTCAGCTTGCACCCACGTGCCCTTGAGTTTGATACTGAATGCCCTGCGGGCAGCTGCCTTGTGAGACGCAGGAACTAGAACATGAGAACTTCCCCAAGACAGGTTGTGAGTGACCCAGGGTCATGCCAAAACCTAAAAAGGCCAGGCCAGAATCTTCCCGACAGGCTTTTGCAAGGAATTGAAACTGCCCCAGCAAATCTCATCTTTTGCTCACAATTGACAAAGAGAAATATGATACCCAGCTCAGCAACACACTCATTACCATCTCTCTCTCTGTGCACCATCAGCTCTTACAGCTCAGGCCTCTTACAAGAAGAGTAACCATGTAACCCAACCCAATTCAGCCCCTGCGAGCCTGCCAGCTGCTGTGCAATCCAGGTCAGAATGCGGGCATTAGCCTGAGCCCGTTACTGTCAGTCTTTTACCCTTCTGCAACATACAGAGAATGGAGCAGTAGGGCTGGAGTGTTGTTGTAGCTATCAGGGTGTCCTTCCTGATGCCTGGAAGCTTTGCTTGTCCAACAGCTCTCCCAACTGTACGGTTGGTCCAATAAATAAAACATATCACAAAAAATCCTTGCCTCTTGTGCAGAGAATGGAAGCAATTGAACCCCTCAGCTCAGCGGGGAGATCTCATTCAAGGAAACCACCTCAGCTCCTCAATGTGGGCCCCAAACACAAGCATCCCCTTTGACCCAAATGTGTTTTGGCATTAGCTGGGGAAACAGGGTTGGAATCAGTCGGGGAGCCACAGTGAGATTCACATCAGCAGACAGAACTGGATTCAGATGTGAGGGTGCATTTGGTTGAATGGGCTACTAGCATGAAGCCAGCCATGGGCAGATCCCAGGATTTTGGAAAGGGGTGTATAGGAGCAGCAACTTCTGCTGCAGGAGTGGCTGCAGCACCTGCTCCTGTCCCACCCCCCACACAAGGGTGGACAGACCATGCTGCTTGTAAAGCAGTAGGGGACTTTTTTAAGGTCCTCAAGCAGGTAAAAATCTCCTCTCCCTCCCTTCCCCTTCATGATCAGTGGCACATTCCCTCTGCACCCCCTTTACCCTCCCCACTCCCCGCTGCTACCCCCAAATGATGTGGAGGGGATTGCAGTTCCAGAGC
>NW_005842969.1:482486-484836 GCF_000455745.1 Alligator sinensis | reverse complement strand
TCACTCCAGCTGGGCTGCACATGGAGCTAGGCTCAGTTAGAGAAAGCAGCAGCAACAGGCAGGTTCCCTTCTTGTACAACTGCTCCTGGGCTGGCAGGGCAGGAAGGAGGGACCTGCCTACTGCTGCCACTGTCCACAGCTGAGCCCGAACAGGAAAAGCTCTGGAGCCCCCCCGGAAATCCACTGGACAGCAAGAGACAATAGCAGTGGTGGGCAAGGGAGAGGATGGGAGGGAAGTGCCACTGAGTAGAGAGGAAAGACCTGCTTTAGGGAATGGAAAAAAATGTCCCCAGCTGCTGCTCCCACAGCAAGGTTGACTGAAAGGGGGTGCATCCACACCACTGCACCCTCACTGGATCCACTCCTGAAGCCAACTAAGCGCAGCTGTTGAAGTACCTTCCTTCCACAAACACACTATTTCCCAGAAATTGCCCAGTTAGATTTTCAACCCCCAGGAGGTTGCTCTTAGCTGATTGTGGGACTTGGGACAATCCATTTCCCTCTCTGTACCCTGGTTTCCCCATTTGTAGAATGGCAATGAGCCTGTTCCACCTTCTAGGGTAGTCTCAAGGCTGACTGCACTGCTTGTCAAGTTCTCTCATTTCTTCCTCAGGGAGGACTCTTCAGAGGGCACAATGTGGCCACCATCAGCTATCCCCTTCCTCACAAGCCATGAGCTATGAGTTACCAAACCTGCCATAATCCCATGGAATGATTCCTCTTGTGATCCACCAAGCCTGAGTTTGTCAGTGGCAGCTGATTCATCTTTCAAAGTAACCTCAACCACCCTCTCTCTCTCAGTAGGAGGTGGAGGGGGCCACATTTACACCTGAGAAAGCAGGAAGGCAACTACTACACCATTTACACCAGGTCTGAAGTTGGCACCCTATGCAATGTATAACTTGCAATAACCCTAATTGCACTCAGGCAATTAGTGAACTCCCTTCTCTCTGTCATATTTTAGATAGTGGCCATTAACCTCCTGACAAGAATTAGTCAACCCCAGATAGCAGAGAGAGGGGCTGATCCAGCATTTTAACAACCCTCCTCCAGAATAGGAAGTACTCAAGTACTATGGGGTTGAGAGTCCAAAACAGGCAGCCTCAGGAATACAATTGCTACAAACAACACTCAGCCATCTGGCACCAGAAGAGCCTCTGATCCTTCTAGGAGGGACATATACACTTGAACCTAGCTGGATGCAGGTATGAATCACCCTCACTGTTATGGGGCTGTGCAACTTAATAGCGCAGACATTACACAGCAAATGGAAACAGAGCAATGACTCCAGTTTCCCAGCTACACCAATGGCCCTTCTGGTATCCTGTAGCCAGTTGAAGACTGAATGCTTCAAAAGAAGAAAGAAACAGGTTAATGCATTGGATGACAGTACCAGTCCATACGATTTGCTATGGGTTGGTGGACTGACAGTTCACTCCCTGCCCTTTCCTCCCATTCCCATACATGTGCAGAACAAAGAAGAACAAGTCTGAGCAGTTCTGGAACAGTCAAGGGGTTACCTGGAAGATTCCTTCCTCAGAGGGCCGCAGCGACTCCCACTCAGGGGAGTCCATGAACTGGTAGGGGAAGATGTAATGCAGAAACTGTCCATCCTGGCTCACTCTGACCCTGGAGAAAGAGAATGGGTGACAGACTTAAGCCAGAAAAAGGCCAGTGCAAGCCATACATAACCCACTTAGATTTAGGCCAAAACATTTAACATCCGTTTCTTTCCACCTCTTCTTCAGGCCTTCCAACCCAACAATATTTTTTTTATTGTTGCCCTTTTTCTGGTTGCTTCAAGCCATCCATGTCTTTCTTCTACTGCAATGCCTAACTGAAGAGGTGGACACAGAGGAGCTACTGCCTCCACAGCAAGAAATCTCCACCACAGGAGCCTAAAACTGCATGGGGTTGTTGTTGTTGTTGTTGTCCACGTGGCTCCCTGAACACCCATGGTTTGCTTTGACTTCTTGTGGCCTCACTGCCCCTTCTGAGTATCCCTTTCCCCCATGGCTGCTACAGTTGTCTAGCAATGTCAAGGTCAGACATGACCAACACTGGTTCAGGTCTATGGGTTTCAAGCAAGGAAGAGACTCAGAGTCTGAGAAGTGGGGACCTCTTTGCTCTTAGCTGATTATGGGACTTGAGACCATCCATTTCCTTCTCTGTACCCTGGTTTCCCCATTTGTAGAATGGCAATGAGTCTGTCCCATCTTCTAGGGTAGTCACAAGGCTGACTGCATTGCTTGTCAAGTATTTTGAGGTTTCTCAACTCAAGGCGTCAGGCAAACTCAAAGCTGTTTGCTCAGTTTTCTAATCTGAATGAAACCCAAACTTTGGAAGCCTC
>NW_005842969.1:475064-482476 GCF_000455745.1 Alligator sinensis | reverse complement strand
TAGGCTATTGCTCGTATGAAACCCTGAAATAGCCTATAAAAAATGCCAAGGCCCTCAGACTCCCCTCAAGTACAACACCATGTAAAAGGAGCAGGGAAATGCTCCACTGCATCCACCCATAATCACAGCATACAGGGCCACAGCAAGGTGTGGGGCTGGGAGGGCCAGCAGTAGAACCTGGGATCCCAGTCCCAAACCAGTTGTTACCCCAGCAAAGCTGAGGCTCCCATTGTAGGCTGTCTGGTAGCCCTTATGTCTGGAAAGAATGTGGGGAAAAATCAGAGAATCATAGAAAATGAGGATTGGAAAGGGTCTCAGGAAGTCATCTAGTCCAACCCCCTAACTCAAGGCAGGACCATCCCCAACTAGATCATCCCAGCCAAAGCTTTGTCTAGCTGGGTCTTAAAAACCTCCAAGGATGGAGAGTCCACAACCTCTCCGGGTGACCTGTTCCAAAGCTTCACCACCCTCCTAGTGTGAAAATTCTTCCTAATATCTAACCTTAACTTCCTCTGCTGCAACTTGAGACCACTGTTCCTTGTTCTCTCATCGGCCGTCACTAAGAATAGTCTAGCTCCATCCTCTTTTGAACCTCCCTTCAGGTAGCTGAAGGCTGCTATTAAACGCCCTCTCAGTTTTCTCTTCTCTAGACTAAATAAGCCCAGTTTCCTCAGCCTCTCCTCAGAAGTCACATCCCTCAGTCCCCTCACCATTTTCGTTGTCCTCTGCTGGACTCTTTCCAATTTGTCGACATCCTTTCTGTAGTGGGGGGCCCAAAACTGAACACAGCACTCCAGATGTGGCCTCACCAGTGCTGAATCGAGGGAAATAATCACTTCCAATGACCTGCTGGCAACCCACCTACCAATGCAACCCAGTATGCCTTTAGCCTTCTTGGCAACAAGGGCACACTGCTGGCTCATGTTCAGCTTATTGTCCACTGTGATCCCCAGGTCCTTTTCTGAAGAGCTGCTGTCTAGCCAGTCATCCCCCAGCCTGTACTGGTGCATGGGATTGTTCTAAGTGCAGGACTTTGCACTTGTCAATGGTTTTTGGCAGTAACTCACTTTGCTGATATCTCCCATTGGATTTTCTCAGTAGGTTTGCTCCCTTTCGCAATGGGCAACCAGGGAATGGTGGAGCATTTGGACCTCAAGCAGGTTTTATTCCGATAGAACATGTTTTCTACTAGGTCCCCATATACTCTGTATAATCCTAAAATACATGGGACAGGCCTGAACAAAGGCTTAGGAATTAGGGCTCCTGGATTCTAGCAATGGTTCAACCACTGACTTCCTAGGCCATCATAGGCTTTCCCCCTCTGTCTCAGCTTCCCCAGCTAGAAAACAAGAGTAATACACAAATATTTTCCAGTGAGAAAATGTAGTGAAGATTGGTTATGTTTTCAAGGAATTGAATAATGCAGAGAGCTGTGTCAGCGCTATGAACACCCCACTAGCCAATGGCACCCTCCAGATGTAAGGTGCCATTGGAGTATACAGAATTTATTTGTATTATTATTTGTTATCTGTTGTCTCTAGTCCCCTTCAATACATGCTATGTGACAGAGGAAGGTGATGAAGGAAAAACAATAATTCATCCACCACACCCATGGTCCCAGGGTGGGGAGAAATCAGGCTAAGAGCTATTAATTGTACATGAGCCTAGGGCAGGGGTATCAAACATGGGGCTGGGTCATCCAGCCCACCTCCAGGGTCTAGATATGGCTCATGGAGCTTGTTGCTGTGATGGTCTGAGCTGCACTGGTGTGGCTCCAGTTCCCAGAGATTTAGCACTGCCACCACTCACCCTGCCTCCTACCCACCATTAAAAAACAGGGTTTTTAGTTGTTGTTGATGACTAAAGTCAGCAGCAGGGAGAAAGTGAGGAAGGTGAATGGCAGTAGGACTAACCCCCTGTGTTCTGGAGCCATGTTAACACAGCAGGGTCACAGCCATGTTGACACCACTGCTGACAATTGAGGGTTGTCCAGCCAGTTTCCAAGAAGCCCTACAATGTGGATCCATCCCACAGAGCTAAATCAATTTGACACCCTGGTCTAAGGTGATAAACTAGCACTCAAGCAGATCTTAAACTTTCAGAAGGCCTGATATCCTTGCCCAAGGAGCAATGCAAGAACAGCAGCCCCAAAGAAATGTTCAAGGAGCTGCAGACAGCTGGAATGCCAGGCAATGTTCTTACCTCCCTTCCTCCACCTTGAACAACTTGCCACCTTGTTTGGATTTGCCTGGTCCATCATTCCTGGCACTCAAGGGATCCTGGCAAGCTATTTGAGTGCAAAGTGGCTTCCATTTCTGGTCTCTCTCCTTTCTCTCCAATTGACTGGATCTTACATGTAGTTGGGTTGGGACCATGAAATATCTTAGTGCCTCATTTACTTTGCTACACTTCAAATTTTCCAGATAAAAACTACACATGCTAGCTAGTATGCTAACATCAGAGATTCCTTCAGTCACTGCAGTACTAGCACATTCCTTTGAGCCATGATGTCCATGAAAGGTTAACTTCAGAGTCTTTCACAGTCACTGCACTAGTGCAAGTAACCACAAGCCCAGGTGTGTGAGGGCAATGAACAGCTATGGGGATGGATTCCCAAACTATGGCCTATGGATATTCAGTGGTCCACAATGGCCCTGCTTGGTAGTCCAAGGCATGAAGCAGCATTGGTGGGTCAAGGGGAAGGAGAGCTGCCAGGTAAGGCAGGATCCAAAGGATCTCCCTGTTACCAAATACCATGCAGAATGAAGAAGTTGCAAGCCACTGGCTCTGTCATTGTGAGTTGGGAATGAGCCTTGTTCTTTTGACCTACTATATGATATGGACTGTTAAATCCCACATCATTTTTTAGAGACAGGCATCTGCATCATGGGGATTGACAATCCAATTTCTACCCAGTACTACCATAAGCTCAGTGTGACTTCCCTCCCACCTGTACAGGTTGCTCCTTGCATACCGGGAAGGTGGTGGGAAGTCAACATTCACCTATTTTATTGATAGAAGCCTCTAGACATTCCCAAGCTGTTTGCCATCATCTCCCACCAGCACTACCATCTCTCTAATATAGCAGAAAACAAATTAAATGAAAAACAACCTACCCATTCCCTGTGAGGCTGAGTAAACTGATTCATGATATACCGCATGGTTCTACAAACCCTCCCTAAAATACTACTAATAAACATCACCTAGCTCTGATGTAGCACTTTTCGTGAGCAGATCTTGGAGCAGTTGACAAAGGAGGTACCCCCTATTTACAGACGGGGAAAATGAGGCACAGAGAGGTGAAGTAACTCACCCCAAAGTCTGCTGCCAGCAGTAGCCAAGCTAGAAACAGTCTCCTGAGAATTGGTCCAGTGCCCTATCCAGTAGTCCAGACTGCCTCCCTCCCAATCAGTATTCCAGGGTTCAGAAAGGTAAAGTCAGGATAAGGTACAGCCTACCTGCCAGAGAGAAGTAGAGACAGGCGGTTGATGGGTGTCTTGCCTTCTAGGGCATAGCTCTGGTCTCTGGTCAGTGAAAGGACCTGTTCTTCACAGCATTTCACAATCTCTTTGTAGACCTGGAGGGGCACCTGGAGAGGCTGGTAGATGGTCTTGTAAAGAAGATCAAATTCTTCCAGAAAGGTGTCCTTACGGAGCAGGTAAGTCAGGTGAGCCAGCTGAAGCAAGCAGGCCATGACCAGCAGCATGTTCCAGATGAAGATATCCAGCCCACAGGCATCCAGCCAGCCCCAAAGAGCATAGCAGAAGTAGCCAATGGCCAGTAAGCTAAAGATATAGATGGATCCAAAGATCCCACTTCCCCCCATGTAACCCAGCAGAAGGATGCAGCCAGCTAGATGATAGGCTGCTTCCTCCATGTTCTGCTTCCAGACCTCGCATGAAAGAGGCTGAGAGAAGATCTGGTCCCAAAAAGTGCTGTTTCTACTCATCCTTTCCCAGTCTCTACCTGCCCCAGCCATCCTGGTTTAGAAATATATTGTCATACAAAAATCATACACAGCCAGCTGAAACCAGAGCTGCAGGGCAGCCCTAAGTCTCCTGGGAGTTCTTCAGACCCTCCGCACAGTGCCTCAGAGCACCATTTCCAAATAACTTTCAGTGGCTTTCTTTGCTCCTGGAGATACAGCTACCTTTTCCTTCTGCTGCTGCTGGGTGCAGGAATTGGTTCACTGGCCTCACCCACTAGTCGAGGCTGGAGAAGACAGTAGGCAAAGACAAGTCTGAACAGCTCAGTCAAAAAGAAAGCAAAGGCCTTTAGGTAGAGAACTCAGAGAAGGGGACTGGGAACGGATCCTGTTGCACTCTCTCGCCAGTCCTCCAGAAGTGAAAATAGACACACAGAGAGCCGCAGGGAGGGAGGGAGAGAGGGAGGGCAGGGGGGAAGTACGGGGAGCTTGTATTGAATTTGGAATGTGTATCACTTGGCAACGGGTAGAAGAGAGACCCCAAAAGGATAACCATGTTTGGAATTGAAATCCAAGGAGTAAAAGCAGCAAGGGGAACAGGGAACAGGCAGGCACTGGCCACTTAACATAACTCAGAGGACTAGATAAGCTTAGTGCAAAGCAAGAAGGGGAAAGGGACTACTTTACTGCAGTATGTGCATGTGATATGGTTACACACTGTTTTTGGAGAAAGGGTATTATGAATTGTGCCACAAAAAAACCCAAAACACTACCTCCGTTCTTGGGCTGTAACTCATAGTAATGGGGAAAAGTGTCAGGAACTATTTTCTGGTAAGGATACCTCTCAGACTGTGGCTTAGCCTTTCAGGGAAAGTGATGGCAGCTCCATCATGTGAGACACTGAAATTTAGGATGAATGTCCACTTGGCCACATTACTTATTATGCTCTGGACAAACTACAGTAGATGAGTCATTTGGATTTTTCCAACTTCAGTTACCACGAGGACACTAGAGGACATAATACTTAGTCCATTTGGAGAAGTTCCCCTGAAAAATGTTTCCTCACAAAGGATCCTCCATCCCATATGCAGAGGGCTCTGGAGAAAATAATGCATTTCCATGCTACAAGGAGTAAGGCACTGCACAGCTACAGGGTGCTGGCCTCTCATGCAAGCAGATCTCCTTTTTTGGGTCTGTTAAAACAGCAGCAGTAACACCTATGATGCTAGGAAGCAAAGCTGCGTAGGAAGGGCAAGAGTACCCACACCAAGGGAAGCGGAACAGCAAGTTAAAATAACTCAGAGATCCACAATCTTTCATGATCAAGAGAGGACATAATACTTAGCCCACTTGAAGATGTACCCCTGTGACCTGAGTACAAAAGAGCATGGAAGAGAAAGAGGTAGAGAAAACGGGGGTGGGGGCAGTGCTGAGAAGGCAAACAAGTAATAAACCCATAGGGACAAAGGGGCCAAAAGAACTAATTTAGAAAATGGGATAAGAATCCATAGTCCCTGTTTAGACCATACTTAATAGAATCCAGTCTGTAGAGGATCTCCTATTCGACAACTTCCCATTTAAATTGGCTTTTAAAGCTTCACTGTTAAAGAACAGCTAATCTGTGGTCAGTGATGAAAGGTTGAAGAGTTCTCCACAGGCTTCTGTGTGTTTTTGGACTTGATGGCAGATTGATGTCTCCTTTCACATGGTGATTGTCCCTATGGCAATCTTGAGACATTTGTTATTTTCCAGGAGAGGTTAGAGATCATTCATCATGTGTCCAAGGTGTGTTATGAACTTTCTTTCACAATATCTGATAAAACTTGCTCATGAAAGTTTATGCATCTCTGACTCATTTAGTCTTTAAGGTGCATCTCTACTCTGCTTTCTGTCTGACTTGGTCTCAATGCCACTAAGTACCTCTCTGATCAAATCAAAATATTACAGAACTCATCGTATACACACTTTTCATCCAACACAAGAAGCGGGGGGATAGGGGCAGAGAAGGAAGGGAAAGAAATGATACCACACTGCATTACACCACAAACACCTCTCCCCCCACCACCCACTCAGGTATTTGAAATACAACAATAGACTGGTGTCTACTATATATGACAGATTTTTATATTTTCCCTCCATCATTCCAGAATCGGAAAGATTTCAACTGCGCTAGAACCCAGTACTGCAAACTGCACTCAAGACTCGGGGAAAGAACCTGGGTTCTTTCTGGTCTGTTACTTATGACTAATTCAAGGGTTATAACATTTCTGTCTGGCAGTCCAGTGTCAACTTAGCTTTGGAAAAGCCAGGCAGATTCGATTACATCCGGATGACCAGTGATACAATCATCAGCTGAGAACCAAAGGCAGGACTCCAACTGTTGCCAGAAAGCAATTAACTTTTCATGCCCAGATGCATCCTCGGAGATCAAAGTATAAATGCAAAGGACAACAGTGTGGAGTGAGGCTGGATGAGCTGTGGAACAGGCCTTTCTGGGAGGTAGGATTACATGGCTGGTTGTGTTTCAGGACAAACTTACAGCAGTCATTCCAGGCATACCATTCGCTTTTCACTAGTCATTCAAAAGACACATGAGCAGCTCTTCTACTAATAGTTCAGGAACAACACAACACTCATTTGTCGCAAGGGCTAGAGTGAAACATTGCATTCCACTGAGGGGGAAAAAAATCTGTGACATCAATCACAGTCTTGGATGGTAAAGAATGAGAACACTCCCTTCCCCCAGGAATCTGCTGAGAAGTGGGAATGCAGTGGACTTCCAGGTATTCTCTCCCCGCTACATAAGGGCTTCATTTTATGAATCAATCTCTAGTTCCAGGAGTCTCACAAAAGGGAAAATACTCCTCCAGGCTGCTGGTGAAGGGAGGTCTGTTTTTTCTACCCCAGGGCCATGCAGCTGGCAGCATGCAGGGGTTGTTCCAACCCCCAAGCTCCCATTTGGCCATCACCCCCCACATTACTCAGGCTGCAGCAGGAGCTGAGGATTCTGAGCTTGCCTTCCCACCCCGCCCCAAGGGACAGGAGAGTAAAGTGCAGCACAGGCCCCAAGGCCAGAAGAGCCCACAGCCTAGGAGCTGAGAATGAGACCAGGGGGCCTCCACAGTATGTGGCCCCCAGCCATTTAGAAGTTGCTCTATCCCTTCGGCCCTGTGCCCATGGAAAGCTTTAGGCCACAATTTTCCAGTTTCTCAGCTACCCCAAAGTACAAATAACTAGGGGGGGAAAAAAATCTGCCCTTTCTGTATATCCATTAAAGTTGAGGTAGGACTTTGACCCACTTGTTCATGTGATGTAATACATAGACCTCAGGCATAGCCTAAAAGGCACTGACAAATGTTCAGGCCCCCTGCTCTAACTCATGGCTACATAAAGACATTTGCCTGTTGGGTTGGGGGGGAAATCAAGCCTGCTTGCAGGAACCCAAGGAGCCACCCCTCTCCCCCAGCCCCCAACCCCCAAGCTCCAG
>NW_005842969.1:466965-475042 GCF_000455745.1 Alligator sinensis | reverse complement strand
AGGAGTGGGGAAAGCAGCCAGCTGGGGTTTGCCTGGCTTGGGCTGGAGGAGAGGGGGAGCCATGAGGTTGGGGGGCTCTGATCTACCTGCCTCCACTTCAGGTCACACCAGGCAAACTCCAGCCCATAGCTCACTCCCCCTCCCCTCCTGCCCCAGGAGCATGGCTGAGCTAGGCTGGGCTGGCCTGCATCAGTCCAGCCCCAATCGTGCCACAAATTAGCCCTAGGGAACACAAGGTCCCAAAGGCGCTCTAAAATGGAGTAGCCTTAATCTGATCCCTTATTCAATGAGGCTTAATTTGTTACACAACTGGCCGCTTTAAAAGCACTCTGCAGCCGTGCATGTGTGTCACAGCATGGCTGTAGAGTGCTTTCCGAGAGCTGATCATGCAAAAAACAACTTCTGTCTGCACCCACAGTTTAAAAGGCCCAGAGAGATATGTAAGAGTCATTGTTGGTCTGCCTGCCAGCAGATAGGAGACATCATTGTTGTTCTTACCCGGTGACCCACGACTGAAAAGGCTGGTACCTGTCACAAACTCCTGCAAGACAGTTTTAGGCTGGACACAAGGAAAAACTTCTTTACTGTCTGAGTCCTCAAGGCCTGGAACAGCCCCCCCCCAGACGTGGTGCAAGCACCTACTCTGGACACTTCCAAGAAACATTTGGACCCTTATCTTCCTAGGATCCTTTGACCCTAGCTAACTTCGTGCCCCTTGGGCAGGAGGCTGAACCTGAAAATCTTACAAGGTCCCTTCCAGCCCTAATGTCTATGAAATCTATGAAATCTTAGAAGTTGAGGTTGCAAGTGTTTTTGACACACTGCCGAAAAATGTTGCCAACCCTGAACTAAACATTGATCCATTTTATAGCACATAATGTATCTAGCTATTGGTTTATGAGCACTCTGGCAAGGTGCCAGAGGACTGGAAAAGGGCCAATGTGGTCCCCATTTTCAAAAAAGGGAGGAAGGAGGACCCAGGAAATTATAGGCCTGTTAGTCTTACCTCAGTCCAGGGGAAGCTCTTGGAGAAAATTATCCAGGTGCACATCTGCGAGGGGCCAGCAGGATAGATTATGCTTACGGGCAACCAACATGGGTTCATTAGAGGCAGGTCCTGTCAGACCAACCTGGTGGCCTTCTATGACCAGGTCACAAAATCCTTGGACAGAGGTGTCGCAGTGGACATAGTCTCTCTGGACTTTAGGAAGGCCTTCGACACCATCTCTCACCCCATTCTCGTTAAAAAATTAGGCGACTGTGGTGTTGACATCTACAGAGTCATATGGGTCGCAAACTGGCTGGAGGGCCACACCCAGAGAGTGGTGGTGGACGGGTCATTTTCAACTTGGAGGGATGTGGGCAGTGGGGTCCCCCAGGGCTCGGTCCTCAGGCCCACACTGTTCAACATCTTCATCAGTGACTTAGACAAGTGGGTGAAAAGCACCTTGTTCAAATTTACAGATGACACTAAAATGTGGGGAGAAGTGGGCACGCTAGAAGGGAGGGACAGGCTGCAATTGGATCTGGACAGGTTACAGGGGTGGGCTGATGAGAATAAGATGGGATTCAATACTGACAAGTGCCAGGTACTGCACCTAGGGAGGAAGAACCAGCAGCAGACCAACAGGCTGGGGAACTCCCTTCTCGTCAGCACAGAGGCAGAAAAGGATCTCAGAGTCATTGTAGACTCCAAGATGAACATGGGCCGCCAATGTGGGGACGCAGTCAGGAAGGATAATTGCACCTTGTCATGCATCCACAGATGCATCATGAGCAGGTCCAAGGAGGTGATCCTCCCCCTCTATGCGACATTGGTCAGGCTGCAGTTGGAGTACTGCGTCCAGTTCTGGGCGCCGCACTTCAGGAGGGATGTGGACAACGTGGAGAGGGTCCAGAGGAGGGCCACTCGCATGATCAGGGGTCAGCAGGGCAGGCCCTACAAGGACAGGCTACGGGGCCTGAACCTGTTCAGCCTTCACAAGAGAAGGCTGGGAGGGGACCTGGTGGCCATCTATAAACTTGGCCAAGAGAGACCAGCAGGCTATGGGAGAGTCCGTTCCCCCGAGCACTACTGGCAGTAACAAGGAATAACAGCCATAAGTTGACTGATGGTAGATTCAGGCTAGATAACAGGAAGCACTACTTCACAGTTAGGGCAGCTAGGATCTGGAACCAACTTCCAAGGGAAGTGATGCTTGCTCCTACCCTGAGGGCCTTCAAAAGGAGGCTAGATAGACACCTTGCCAGGGTCATTTTTTCCTGCCCATGGCAGGGGGTCAGACTTGATGATCTACTCAGGTCCCTTCCAACCCTACCAACTATGAAACTATGTTTTACCCAACTCCTGAATTCTTTCCACACAGAAAGTGAGAATGATCCTCCTAGCAGTCAGCTTTTTTCTTCTTAGAATTCTCTCTCTGCTATCCCTGTAAATTTCTTACACCTCCTCCCACTGTTCTTTACTATGCTGTGCCTGGCTCCCGGTGATCAAACCTGAGGAAGGTCTTGCATTCGAAAGCTTGTTTAACTCTATTCCAACTACATAGTTGGTCCAGTTAGAGATACCATCCTAAGAAATTCTTGCCTTACATAATTTCTGGACCATCATGGCTACAGCATCACTCTTATACTACTATAACCTCCATATTGGCACTAATGCATAGGTGATCAGTACAGAACCCATATTAGTGCTAGTGAATACCCTGGAGCTCACAACAGACCTGATTTGGTCTGAATTTCATTCCTCAAAGATAAGGTCAATGCCAAGCAGAGAACCAATGGCAGCAACGTCTGTTGCATCAGTCTGCTCCTAGCCTCCTGCCCATGCCCACAGTCCTGGTCAGCATGCACAGCTTACCAGTGGGGCTGCTCCAGCAGCTGCCCAGGTACTGCTCAGCTCTGCCACCCCTCTTGCAGCTCCTTCTCCTCCTGCCCCAGCTGCACTGCTCAAGGTAGTACAGGGAAGCAATGGTGGCCATGGGGACATGTGCTGGGCAGCAGATGTCCAGCCAGAGAGGGAAGCTGCAGCCAGGCAGCTCCTGCCCCAGTGCACAGGATTTCAGCAGCAGCTCCTGGCCGTCTTCCACCTACTCAGGTGCCTGCTCATTGCACTGGGTGGACAGAGTGGGTAAAAGGCAGCCTGCAGCTGGAGTCCCTCACACTGGGGAAGAATCCTTCTGGCTGCAGCTTCCCCCCTACCTGGCTGGGCATCTGCTGCCCAGCCCGCACCCCCACAGCTTCCCCACACTACCTGCTGCCCAGAGCAGTACAGCAGGGACAAGAGGGGGAGGGGGAGCCACTGTAGGTGGGGGGATGCAAGCAGTGCAGACGGCTGCAGGTGGGTACACCACCCAAGCAAGCTCTGCTGCACGCACACCCTCCTCACCTTCAGCTGGCTCCTGGGACCTGGCCTGTGGGCAGCCCCTCAAACACACATGCACACCCCACTTTCTACCCCCCCTACAAACGCACAATACACAAAAGTAAGACTATTTTGAGCTGCTATATATACCCGTATATACACTACTCAAAAGAAATCAGGACAAGCTCACAGATTTCAAATGTGCCATTTTGACAAGCCTTGTAGTACAAGGAAATCTGTAAGGGGAGGTGTGGAACAGGGAACAGGAAAAGAGGAAAAATGACAAGTGGAATACACAGACAAGACACTGGAAATGGGTGTGGGGTGGGGCAAGGGGAAGAAAATAAGAAGTGGTTCTGAAGTTTGGTTTGTTTGGGGTTTTTTAAAGAAATATTTCAAATTGAATCCACAACAAGAGCTAGTGGTTTGACACTCCATAGCTTCCTTCTAAAAGCCATGCAAAAAGGGATCTGAAGGAGAATTGTGGCTATGCACAAGCATGAGGAAGCACAGAGCACAAACATAATTTAAAGGTTTTCATTAAGAAAATTCCCCATGTTGCTTCTGTGTCCGCTGGGGAGAGCACCGAAGGACCCACCTGTGGCCCCTCCAGGTCAGTGATCTGCCACAGGGGGATCCCAGGTGCTCCCCCAGACCCAGGAGGCACTGCCGAGCTGGTGGGGCCCCCCAGTGGACCGGAAGCGTTTCTGGTCCACTTCTGGGTCTGCTGCTGAACATGCTGGGGAGTCCCCCACACTCCTGTGGGATGCTCCATGCACCCCAGCATTTATGAGCCGCCAGGTACCTTGAGGTACGTAGAAAAAACATTTCAAGCTATGTCTATGTCCGAATCACCGAATCTTTCCAAAATCAATTCGCAGGGTTCCAATTCGATTCAAAGAAGTTAAAGGGTTGCCCGATTCGATTCGGATTTGGAGATTCGGCCACTGAATTGGGCCAAATCAAAATCAGGAACCAAAACTTCACACAGCCCTACTAAATATAATTGCAACTCACAATTCTCATTTCAGCACTGGTAGGAAAAGAAAAGGAAGCACATGATCCAACTGCAGCAGCAGTGTCACAGAAACTGGTCTGAGTTAAAAAGGCTTTGTCTTTTGCTTTAAAAAATGCAAGAGGAATGAACGTTTTTAAATCCTTTATTAAGAAGAAAATATATCTCTGTTCCAGCTGGTCAAGATCTCATAACATACAATTCAGAAAGGTCATAGGCAGTTTCTTTACTGTTAGGGTTTTGGGGGATATATAGCTCTCATCATTAAGGTTGTCCCTTGAAGTAGCCTGCAGAAATAACTTAATATCCTTCAATTCCCTGGAAAAAATCAGTCACCTCGCAGCAAGTCACCTAGGAGAGTAAAATAAATAGATAAATAAAAAGCTTCGAGAGAGAAAAATTCTACAAGACAAGACATTATCAGTACTTGAATAAACTTCCAAATTAAAGGTTGCTCTAGTGACTGACTTCAGGGTTTCATTTTGGCAGCATTTCCAAGAACACAAAGTATTGCCTTCGTCACAAGCATGACTCACAATAAAAGATTACATAGGAAGGAAAGCCATATTTAAAACAGGACTATTGTTTTTACTAATCTTAAACCCTCTCAGCCCCATTTTCTACCTGCCTTCACATCCACCTCTGTTACAGGACAACTTTTTATTAAGGATCAAACCATGCTCTGGCCTTCTAGGATTGCTCACAAAGGACACAAACTCCTGATGGCCTTTGACTACCAGAGACTATCCAAGGCCAACATCAGTCACTCTTGTGCAGAGATAGATACCTGCTTTCCCTTCCTCTTAAGGCAGCCAAATTTCACAGCCAATGAAATGTTAAGGCAGGGCTGATCCGGTCTTGAGCAGATTGGGTTGAACTAGAAGTCTTCTCATAATCCCTTCTAGCCTCATTTTTCAGTTAGTGCGTTCTGCTAGTTCGGGCCTACTAGTGACACTGACTGAGTTCTTAGGGTCAATGAAGAGACAGAGACCAAGCAGGAAGCACAGTTTTGAAATCTATACTCACCACACGCAGAGTTCCATTATTCATCTTGCTTATACTTTAAATCCCAGCGCTCTCATGCATTCCTTATGGGCCTCAATAAGAGGCCCACAATTCTCCTCCCCTTTTTCAATGATGCTACAAAGCAAAGAGATTTCTCTGGTTAGCCAGCAATATAGTCACCATGTTAATACTCGTATATGCAAGACCAAAAATCTGTAACTTTTAGTGTAAACGGGACACAAGCATATCACAGAGTTTAGTGTGAGTCTACCTTTACCAACTTGGCTGGTTTTACACTTAAACATCCCTATTTGTTTGTTTTTTCAAGTTTCCCCCCTCCCCAAGTTTGTTTGCTGCCCTAGAAAAACTACTCAGCTTCCTTCATGGAGAAATAACTGAAAACAAAGCAGCACCTAGAAAAAATGCTGACTGCCTCCTTTTGTTTCCAATGAAATTACAGCCACAGGAAGGCCTCAGTTAAGATGGATGCCACTTTCCAACAGCTTCTGTAAATGTAAAGCGCTAACTTTCTCTGCCAGGGGTAACCTCCCTAGAGAAGATGGCAGATAGTTGGGCTTTATTGTTAGTCTGTTTAGTAGAGCCCAAGACAAATGCACTGTTTTGCTAAATAGGAATCTATAAAACTATTTATTCAGAAGTGGGTCCAAAAGAAGGTAAACCCACACAGGCTGAAAGTTTTTGAAACCTTGTAATTTGAGAACTCCACTGCATAGATTATGTAGGCTAACCATACTCTATCTGCCAGGGACTTCCTTATCCCTCCACCCAACAAGCTATCTGGGCACCACCCTCTCTATTTTGGGGACATTCTGCAATTCCCCACAACTTTTCCTTCACAGCAGGTCCTCTCTGTTCCCCGTGGCCCTCTCCCATAGCCAGGAACCTATATGCCCCATTGCCATAATGCACCATTGGTCCTCATCTGCACTTGGCTCCCTACCAGTTCTTCATTTTCCCACTCCATCTTGAGTCTGGATTTCTACATTTCTCATCACAAACATTCACATGTTCTCTTGTGAATTCTACTTTGTCCCCACCACCAAATCCAGGCTTTATCTGGCACATACTTCTTCACACTATCACTCTTTTCCAGCTTCCTCACACTGCTCCTCTCCGGGTCTCTCATGCATCACTGTGGATATTCCAACCCCCGTCCCCAAATGCCAAACTTGCTCTCGCTTCCCCTTCTACACTCACTAATTCCTCTTCTACACCCCTCCTACACACACTTCCTATAAAGATTGTCTTACTCCTATTATGGTCTGGGCTACAGAAAACACCTTCATACAGCAGTGAAGCTGCTGCCTCCAACAGATATAGCCTTCAGGTACTTGAAGGCTGCTATCAAATCCCCCCTCAGTCTTGGGATACAGTATATTCTTAAGCAATAGGTTTTATATCTGTTCAATTAAGTATCCTTTATTATCCCCTCTTAATGATATATTAGTTGGTTTAATATAAATACCTAACCTTTATTTCAAATCCTACTAAGAGCTTGTCCTTAAGGATATCAAGCAAGCAGTACTGAGTGCCACAAACAACTATCGGTTGCATAAAACAGCTTAATTTTAAAATGCCTAATCTTTCCAGAGAAGGCATCTGCTCTTTCCTCACAAGGAAGCATTTCCTTTTCAGGAACTTCTGTACAAAATTTTGTACCGCCTTAAAAAAAAAGGAAGAAATGTCTGAACCTCAGATTGTACACCTTTCAATCACAGGAGCTCATGTATTAACAGTCAGGGTGTTGCTTGCTGCTTTACACTATTACTACAAGGTTTCAGAGCTGTTGCACAAAATCTTGCACAGAGTACTGTTTTTAAGACATAAAACCAATTTATTTATTTTTAGAATGGTTACTGCAGATATTATCTCCATCTATGAAAGCACCTACCAAGTTTTTGTGATTTAAAAACCACATTTCATTTAAATACACAAAAAAGTTTCTCTATTTTTTTGCTCTGTGCAAAATCCAAAGACAACAGAAGACCTTGACAATTCAGGAAGTATAGTGAAACGTGATATTAAAATAAATGAAGAAAGAAAAGAAAAGAAAAATATTAGGAAACCAACCATAAAAAATGGGTTCATGTGAATAATACAAACAAGCAAAAAAACAAAACAGTTAAGCGCATAAAGGTAATTGCAGAAAAAAACCCTGCAATTTTCCTTTTGTCCATATATCATTCTGCCCAATCGAAAAACTTCCTGTTCTTGAGCATTTGCAGTTTCACATGACTCCTAGTATCTTATTGCAGAAGTGTTGTAACCCCAATATCTGGCTGTGCAGAAACACTCAGCGAAATTTAAATGCAGCAATATTTGGAAAGGGAACAAAGTATGCTAAGGGGTAATTAATGAATAATTACAAGATGGATTTCAGGAAAAGGCCATGAGGTCTCTCAGACCCTGAATTATTACTCTCTCAAGGAAGGCAAAACAATGCCAAGCACACAAAAAAAACAGAGACAGGACAATATACTGCTGGGGCCAATAATCCTGTACCAGCTGAGAAGACAGATTAGATGCAAACTAAGAGTTTTTCCTTTCATTACTTATACTGGTGGTTCTCAACCTTTCCAGCGTCAAGGCACCCTTGGTAGTTAGGCGAGTGGGGAGCCCCCCTTCGCATGCTGCCCCCCCCCCCCCCCCCCCCCAACCCGCCGCCACCGCCC